>NC_041362.1:8021232-8118732 GCF_900634415.1 Cottoperca gobio | reverse complement strand
TTTCAATTTGTTGTCCAATTAACAGTTTTAATAATTAATGTTGCCATATGCAAACATGTGCTCAAGAAATTAACTACAGTTAAATAGCTAACATCCAGCCACAGAGTCTTGCCTTGGGGGAAACCGTGGGTATGCATGTTATTGCAAATCTATGGCTCTGCATCTAGCGCACTGTGTAGGTCAGTCGATTCCAAAATTATTGGCAAAAACAAAATCACTTCCGTGCAATTTATTTAGACAATGCTGCAGTACACCGACTACTAGTGTACTCCATACCGGTGTTTGTGGTTTGGGTTTTAAGCCATGTCTAAAAACATCCAAACTCACCAGCTTTGCTTGGTTACTGTCATTGTACTCAAATCAGCCTGTCAAAAATACATCATGCTGCCTTCAGGAGCATGCCAGGAATATCAGAATTGGATAAAGTGCATGTAGGAACAATTTAACAATGGAAAATATATAATAGGGACAGTAAATGTGGCATTAAAAAGAACATAGACAAGCTCTCAACAATGGATTGTAGATGTTATTCATTATGTATTAAACTAAAATGTATTACCGCATATATAGTGTACCTTAGAAGGTTTTTCAACTTACTGAAAAAAAAGCAGCCAATATGTGGAGTACGTGTATGTATTTTGTCCAGGGCCACTCTCGATCAATTGTTCTGTCATCCCGGGTCATTCTCTAATTTAGTACCAATGCTGGTCATAGTTGATCACTTTTTTTTTTTTTTTAACTACTTCTCCTGCGAGCATATCTGGGATTGACGGACTTGTACGCTACAGTATATTGGAAAGACTACAGCCACTTGTAAGATGTTGCATTCCACACAAATCTCATTACATTTTCGCCAGAAGAATGCCAATTTAATTTAGTGTTCACGCTCAAAATAAACTCGGGTCAATGTATTGACCTCTTTCCATTTCCTCATAAGGATTAGTGGCAAACTTCTGTTCAATCTTAGATGTTTAGATCAACATCTGTTCCCTGCAGTAAATAGTGTCAGGGAATGTTATGGAGGGGACCACACAGCAGGGGATGTGGAATACAATGACTGTAAAAATGACTGCAGTGGTACTGTGCAAGTGAAGGGAACACAGCCAACTTCTTACTGCAATACAGCTAAAAGACAGGTTGGAGAACTTTCTAAAGTACACACAACCATACAAAAGAAAACCCCTGTCACATGCTTATTTCAGAGCAAAGTCTAGGTATACACTCTGAGTAGATGCCAAGAAAAAGATCCTTCTTGTATACCTAAAGTCTTACTAATACTGCAGTAGGCAGAGCAGGAGCGTTCAGTAGAAGTCAGAGCGCACATCAAGTCCAAGAATACCACGTGAATGTGTGCGTCCTTTCCTCCTTGTATTGAGGGGAGCAAACTGTTCAACATCGTGAGCCGAGAGAAGACTCTGTGCAGTTTGAGAGCAGTTCTCGTGTATAGTATTGCACATCGTTAGTCATGTCAAACACAGACAGGGATCCAAAGACGTTTTCTAACTTTTGGTTTGTCGATGCAGCAAATGCAGACAGACAGTCTCAACACTTGCTCTTATGTTAAAGGTAACGATGTTGCTTTCATCATGCAAACACAAAGAGTGCTTGAAAACACCGACTAATGGAATCATCCCAGCTTTCTGTTGGGATCGGGGGGGTTTGATCTCTTCTGACTGGGGTAAATAACTTAATGTGTCAGAGAGAATGAAAATGAAACACTGGCCTCTTGTGATCTCCTTTTTCACCTCGGGCAAGCAACATAAAGCTTTTTTTTTTTTTTTTACAGCTAGCTTAAATTAGTGGCACGGATCCTATTAGGTTGTAGCCACAGAAGCCAAATTGAAGCTCATGACCCAGCAGAATCTTGAAGAGACCAAAGACGAGTATATAAGCACTCCACTGTCAGTTTAAGTGTACATTGTTGCATGAAGTAATTGTGTTCTTCTGCACCTTCTGTAACTATGTTGTTTTTTTGCAAATGTGAACACGCACTATAACATTAGAAGGGGATTCTACTTATCAGATAACGGTTATGACTCCAATGTGACTCATGTTGTGAGACAAGAGCTTTGCTTCCCAAGGAAACTCAACTGTTGGATGCATAGTAACAAAATCCATTCCCTTCAACAGAAATCTCAAATCAACTCATACTAACATTTGTCCACTGACATGCCCCCCCCCATGCTCTTTATTTTCTCCACCATGCAAACATGACTTGCTATCAGGACTGTGTGAAAAAAAAAAAGGTACAGGCTTATCATTTGTAATAATGTTCATTAACCTGCCATGCAGAAGGCAAATATCAGCTGCAGCCGGCAACGCATCGAAAACAGCGAGAGACAGTCTTGTGGAAGTAAAATGCTTAGTCATGTTAGAGGTGCCTCTCACCTTGCAAATAATAATTTACATTTGGGTAAATGTTTGTCACCAACAGATACATTATAGAAGGCTTTTGCCAATGAAATGGCGGATTCAAAACAGACATGAGGCTTGATGAGCCCAAAGTCGTGTGCAAGGGGTCTCAGGTGGAGGAGAAAAAAATAAAAATAAAATCCGCTCTCGTGCAGGTTCTTCGTCCTGCCTCCACCTTCCAACTGCAGTGTCTCCTGCTGCCAGCGCACAACAAACCATTTGCTCGCCAGAGACCAAACTATTTATTGTGTTTGTTTGCTTTGCTGTCATCTGCAGCCAGTGTGACCCCCTCCCTCCACCCACAACTAACCCAACACAGGCGGTGGTTACCACAGCAACCAAGACCCAGAGTTATTTACTAGCTTTAGTTCGTTGACCAGTAAAAACACCCGTTCATTTTGGAGGATAGAAAGGCATTACTCCCTCAAATCCCTCAAAATATTGTTCCAAGCAATTGTGAAAGACTCGGCTCAGAAACAGGAAGGCAATAAACAGACGGCAGAGATTGTTGTTGCTCCAAATCAACATCATATTTATAAAAATTAAATAAACACACTCATTGTGCAATCATTTCAATGTGAGTTACATTATCACTGGTGAGATATAAGAGGATATCAGCAAATGTACACTTTGCATGGCCGCTGGAAAGCTTTGAGGAAGGGTGTTCATGAATAATGGATGTGCGAGGGTCCCACTGCTGACCTCCTCCTCACATCATTCAGATTTCAACACAGCCCGACATAGGCAGAACACCATGTATCTAGTGCTTAACAAATGCTAACTCAAAATACATTTATATCTCATATTCAAAGTGTCCCACAGTGCACATCTCTCTCAGCGCTCAGTCAATTTGAATGCTAGCCTAGTGGGTGGAGTGTGGCCAATGCTACTTAAAGTAGCAGCATCTGCCACAGAGCACTAGCCACAGGCATGTTAACTGTAGCCCATGACCCATAAATGTAAGGCCATTGTCCACTGCCACAGTACTAACTGAAGTGTCTCTGCTGCTGTGTGTCTCTTTCAGTCTGTGTAATTACAGCTTCGCCCTCCACAGTAATTAGGGACTATTTCAACAAGGATTCAGAATGTCACCATCTACGTTTCCTTCTCTTCATCTCTTTCTCCCTTCCACCCCCACAATGAAGCACTCTATAGGCGTTCTATAAAAGGCAAAGCACATTCTTATATATGCCGTTTATGTGGCGGAAGAAATATTCTGGACGATCGCCATGTTGACGTGACTTCATATGGACCTTTTTTGTTTGTTTTGTTTGGTCAGTTTCGCCTATGATGCTTCTTTGCCATCAATACAGCGTAGCATTGGATTTAGCAGCGAGCATCTCCAGTCTCTGTCCTTGGGAGAAGAAAATAAAGCAATGAGTAAAAGAAAAGAGAGAATGTCTCTAAACCATCCGCCCCCAGACATGCAGAGAAGGTGGGTGTGTGGACCAATAGTCCTCTCTGCATCGCAGTCAAATGCACAGGGAATGAATCTGCTGTTCCACAGGCAATGAATGTTATGATATCTCCTGCAGTGCATAATGCAATCTTGTTAAGGCCCCAGGCACCGGCAGGCACAAACTTGTTGAAACACTATATTCTGGGGAGGCAGATGCTCAGGAGCTCAAGTCATTTAAAACTCCATTAAATCGCATATTATAAGCCAAGCGGCGCCTGATGTGATATACTGCTCGAAACAAAAAAAAAAGGTAAATAAAGTGATGGATGGCGTCATCAGTCAAGTGACTCCAGACGACCTCTCAACGCATGACCACACGGCACTGTACGCACAGCACGCAGGGCGGGTTTTACACTGGACCCCTTATTGGCTTTTTATGAAGCATTTTTCATCACTTGCGACAGGATTGACATCTCCCTTTTTATCTCTGCCTGAAACTAAAGCCGTCGCTTTTCCTCACTCGCCTTCTCCAGGCCCTTCACCAACTGCAAGTCTTTTAGCACAACGATAGGACAGAAACACGCAAGAATAATGGCACGTTGTTGCTAAGAGACCACCTGTTCAGATCTCCCACATGAGATTGTGGTGAAACTGTAGGCCTCTTATCATCATCAGAATATCATTCATTCAAGTGTAGTGAATGTCACGACAATATTGCAACGGAGAGAGGAAAGCTGTTATATAACAGGATGTCTCTTAGGCAAAGAAGACTGCATTTCAAGACAGCGTACTGCAGCAGTATCACACTCATGACACAATGAAGATTCTGTAATCAGAGAGCATCGAGCATCACGCCTGGTTAACGTCAAACAACTATTTTTGCCTTCCTCATAACAACCATTTGAGAAAATGGCGGCTGTTTTTCCAAGCTGTGTTGACAATTAGGGAGTGGCACTGCATGGGAAAATGAGTGTTGTCCTGAGGGCTGGTAGAGACGAGACACACCCTCCTGTTCCCTTACCTGGCAGGGTGTGTTCCTAACCTGCACTGCATGTATCGGGCACAATACACAGAGCACTTCCTATGACGAAGACTGTGAAGAAATACAAGTAAAAGTTATATTGTGCTAAAAAAAAGGGTGTGTTCAACCGCCTCGCTTCCATGTGATCTTGAGGATAACAAAAGTTACCTGTGGAAGTCACGGTAGCAATTAAAAAGCTTTCATTATTGAATGTTTGAACACAGCCCCATTCTCCTTCAGCCTCTAGTCTGATTAATCTGTTTGTTCACTTCGGTGTGTCCTCCCCCCCACCTCCCAGGCCAGGTTGGCTCTCAGACTTCATCCATCGGCATTCTAAGAGGCTTGACCCGAGGCACCGCCTCTCTCAGACACACGGTGACAAAGCCAGCTGGTGGAGCCGACTGTGGGCCACTGCACACACACACACACACACACACACACACACACACACACACACGAGCACGCAAGCGCCGAGTGTCAGTCTTAAGTATCTGTCTCAACCAGTCAGCGCAAAAATGACTGGATGCCAAATCGCCACGTCTGGAACTGCCCGTCTATGTGCGGGAGGAGATTTGAAGTTGAATCACAGGTGGATCAGGCTGAGATTGGTGGGTTTTAAAGGGTTGACTCCCTTGTTGAATAAGATAAAGTCATCTCAAAAAAAAATAAACTAAGGAGTGCCTCTGCCCTTTACCAAAGGAACAACGCTTGCAGTGAGATGCTGAAGCTCCAGTCCGCCCTCACCGTGCTTAAAGTCCCAGCCCTGTTAAACACACACACGCACGCACACACACACACACACACACACACACACACCACACGCACCTGGGCTAACATGAGTCACAGCGGTGCAGTTACCCCCCTCTCCTCCCCGGCGATTACTCAGTATCTGCCCAGCTGCTGGCTGCGATGACTTTGCAGCGGCCGTATGTTTTTAGATCTCCTCTTCCTCAGGAGAGGTCTGCTTGCATTCAACAGCAAACAAACACATTTATTATCTTCGGAGGCTTTCAAAATGTGTAATCAGGTAGAGAGAAATGGGCAGGGTTATAGTCCCATTAGTTTTCCCTAAAAGTTAGTGTTCGGTGACTGTTGGAGCTTCTCCAACACCTGGAGGTGCACGACCGTCTCCACGTTTAGTCATCGGTGCAAACAATTAGCAACCGCATTATAAAACGGTAAAAAGCTACACAGAGGTATAACACTAAACATAACTTCAGGGAGGATGTCAACATTGAGTCTTACTCCTAATGACGGGGTGATACATTCTTTTATCTTTTTTAACTACTTGCATAAGAATTTTTTTTTTAATCTAATTTGAATTCTTATGCAAAAAAGCCTTGCAGCTCCACTATTCCATCAACGTGGCTGACAATCCCATAACATTTAAGTTGACAGTCTGCACTTCAAACTAAGACAACGTGTCATCTTGAATCCTAATAGCAGCAAATTTATGTGACAAAACATGCCGATTACTGCCTATCACTATAATACAATGGCATCATTTAAGAATAAAAACAAGTGTGGTTTTGAGGGTAAAAACACACAGTATACTGTGAAAGACTGCTTTTATTCAACTGAGCTATGATGGGAGTCGAATTGACCCGCTCTCTAAATATTTAAGCACACTGAGGGAACCTGCTCGTACACTGCGAGGTCGGTGAAGAAAGCAACATTGGCAAATAAGCAGTGACTATAAATAACAACCCTCTGTGACCTCCTAGCTTTTTGCCACGAGGTCAGATCCCCAGTGTGGAAGAAGGACCGTCACTCCACTCCACCGCCCATCAGCGCTCCTGTCTGTCGGGACTTTGCCGGGGTGCTTTCACCCCAAAGAAAGAGCCCCACTGCTGAGCTTGTGCTTGAAATGAGCATCTAGGGACCTGTTCCCCGCAAGGGTTCGGCATCCAGACACCTCCAGTGTGTTTATGTTGATTACCCACATTAATACGTGTAAACCCCCGACAGAGCATGGCACACAAGTCACAATGAAAAGGATACACTGTAGGTCGTGTGACCAATTCAGGACAGAAATAGCCACCTGAAACATTTGCATCCCTTGTTGGCTCTAAAAGAAGCACCAGTCAGTCTCTGCTCATCTGACCTCTTTTCTGATACAAGTCTATTCCCTGTAGGAGAATGAGCAGCGACCCTCTACCCATTTATTGGCCTTCTGTTAGGGGAACTACAGCTGGATTAGGGCGTGGGGGCAGTTAAAATACCATTAAAAACGGGTTATTGTGTGTAAATAATGCCTGGGAATATAGTGAAAGAGACCTCCTGAGGTATCAACGAGCTCTAATCAAAACAGAAACCTGAGATTATCCCATAACACAGGAGTGGAGCCCTCATAACATGACGTTTTGTTAACATTCCCTCAGTAGGTGCCTGCAACTCGGACAAAAAATGGCAGACAGTGAACCAAAGCCTGGACTAAGTTTTTAATGAATTGCACAGCAATTATTGCTGAAATCATTTGTCGATTAATGAATGAGTTGTTCCATAAAACGTTAATCATCACACATAATCAATTCAAGTTTCAGTCATGTATCAAGCATTGTTACTTGATACATGATCCCAACATTAACCCCAGATATCTGATTCTCTTCGTTTTAAATCATTGCAAATCCCATGCATTTTGGTGTTGGACTGCTGGTTGGACTAAACCAGCCATTTAGAAGACATAATGTGGGATCAAAGACATTGTGATGGACTTTTTTTTCTGACATTTCATAGATAAAATAATCAAATCATTCTAAATATCCTTTGGATGCAGCCTCAATGCCAATCCGTCCTATTCTTTTATTTATTCATTTATCCCAGTAACCTACTGAGTAACCTACTGAGGCTGAACTGAATTCAAAGTTCGCACAGGTTTTTAGGCAGAACAGGTTTGAATGTTGAAATCCCTATGGGGCAAATGTTTACTTGTTGCAACAGATAAGCCCAACCTTCTCTGCCCGTCAAACACTGGCTTCTGGAATGCATCATGTCCCCATTTCAGCATGGAAACTAGGCTATAGAAATACACTGGTGTCTTAGGAATAGCCTACACTGCGTTCATAGCAGTAGGTGGACTATAGGAATATAATAGGAATACATGAAGGAAAAGACTGAGTGAGTGACTTTGATTTTGTAAGCACGGGGGCAATTCTAACTGAGAGGTGTTGCTTTAATTACCAATTCTGGATTCGCTCAGAAATATGTGGAGGTGGAAGACAGACCATTTTGGTCAACTAATCAAAAAAAAAGAAAAAAACATCACCCAACTGAGCTACTGCGCCTCTCCCTAAAGAGATTATCGAAGAAGAAGAAAACATAAGGCTCTGAATGCGTCTTGGCCAATAAATAATAAGTCTGGTTATTGGTGGGATAACACAGTGCGTCTGACAGCTGAAATCCTATTATCTATGTAGGCTACCTCAAAACTTTATTCATTAGTTGAACCTTACCTTATAGACATTTTCCGTCATGCGGTGAACCTCGTCGGTGCGAGACATCGTGAAATCTTCAGCCAGGACCATAAACGTTTTTTTCCTTCAAACGTGTATCCGCGTAAAATGGGGGGGGAAGGATAAATACACGAGTTTGATTAAACAAAAGGCGAGGCAACGCGCCCGTGAGAGTGAGACGATACAGCGCTCCCGAATCCCCACTCCAACTAAACACACCTTCCTCTCCACAGCTGACAGCCCGGTGCTGCCTTCACGCTCTTCACGGTAGTTTAGGTTTTTCGCACTCTCAGACGCTCAGAAGAAGCGTTTTTGAAATAAAGTCAGAAATACAAGGAAACAACAAAAAGATAATCTTTGCATATGAAAGGACATCTTTACACGTGTGATATAAAATAGTATAAACTTAATTATAAACACACGGTGCACCAGTGCTAGGCTGGATATGAGATAGTCCTATACAGGAATGTAGGTTATTTTATACACTAATATTATAGAAAATAAATGTCTGTGGTCTAAAATATATTTTAAAAAGGTGATAATAAAAGCTAGCATTAAAATACGTAGTCCATGTTGACATGGCACATTAAATAACTTTTCTTCACTTCGCTCAAACTCTAAATGCAACATTTCCTACAGCATTGGAATGCAGCACCACCTTATCAAAGTGCACATTTGGTGCACGCCCCCACATTTCTGTACCAATTGAGCTCTACCATTCCTATAGTATGGAGTCAAATTAGTCTCATTACAAATAACATGTAACGTTTAAATACAGTTTATAGACCGAAAATAAAATGATATATTAATATATTATATGGCTTTTTATATTGACCCTGTGTGTTATGATGAGTTTAAAAGACACAGTTCTCCAGAATGGGCATCCATCTGAAACAACTAGCCTATAGGCAGACACTACAAAAGGTGATTAACTAGAGACCCTTGCCATTGTGTCTTCACAGCAAATCAAATCTGTTTGTTTTTCCCTCATGCATCATTTGGACAAAGAATGGCTGCTCTAAAGAAAACATGTCCAGCCAAAAAGACATAAAAGACAGATTTACAGTATATATCCAGCCCCCATTGCACCATATCCATACCAGCATGGTGCATTTTTGTTGTTTTGTGCCATGGGCCATTAGAGCCTTTGTGCACACTGCTGCTATAAT
This sequence comes from Cottoperca gobio, assembly GCF_900634415.1. NCBI lineage: Eukaryota > Metazoa > Chordata > Actinopteri > Perciformes > Bovichtidae > Cottoperca > Cottoperca gobio. The sequence goes on along the minus strand of NC_041362.1, from coordinate 8,109,279 downwards.
ATGAGCGACCTACAAATGACGTGCAGTACAGTAACTGTTGTCCCCATCAAGCTTCTCTTCTTTCCCTTTGTATACATAAAAAAAGAACATTTACTGTATACAACTCCATTGAGCAAGTATGTGAGCGAGACCTAATCCTGACTGTTTTCAGTTACACCATAGCTAATGTTTTTTTCACAGTGGATAATTTGTGTTAGTTTTTTTGTACATGCCAATTAGAGTCTAAGTGCCCACTTAGTGTAGGATTGTAAATACTATTACTGGCTTTCTTGTCTAAACCTCTCCCACATATCAGCACAATGAGCTACTTTCTGTCAACAACCACACAAACACACGTTACTGATGGGAAATGAATGAACACACCTGTTTTGAATACTGTCTAGTCAAAAGAAAATCTAGCAAGGAGTGCCCCCTTCTGGACAAAGTATGACACACAAGCAGAACATGTGACTAAAATACTATGATGTTCAATGACAGTAGAGCCAAATAGCCTAAATTGTTTGAATACAGTTTTTAAAAAGATGAAAAGGTTTATGAAATAAAAGCCAAGAAACACATATTGTTGCCATTGCTCAATTTTATATGGAAAACAGCTGCAATCAATGTGTAAAACATCTAAAAATGTGTCCTTTCATTCTGTTACACCATAACCAGAATAGTTACAATGTGATGTTGCTTTGCTAATCTAATTATAATAGAACATTTCACTTCCTGTATGCAGATACTTCAGGGGAGCAGTAAACCAGAGTGCAGACGCTGTGCTGATCCTGTAAAATGTGTGATGGTGCACTGACGTCTGCAGGTCCCACCTTCACGTTCTAACAATTAAGGATGAAATACTGAAATGAATAAACAGAGTGCCCATCAGTAAAAAGACAGCCTACTCCCAACCACACATGTGCTGCGTCAGGCTGCCAACATCTCTCTGTCTAGGCTCGTTCTTTGCTTCTCTCCTCTCTAGAAAAAGAAAGTCAAAGTAAAGCAATGACTGTACAAACAAGATATCACTTGTGTGAGGAATGCTCCTGATATGAGATAAGAAAAAACAGCCATACCTGGTTCAGCCTTAGCTGCCTCTGAGACCTCTGGTATTGGCTCAGTGGGGACCTCTGGAAGTGCTACATCTTCTCCCTGTTCCAGGAGAAGGGAGAGAGTAACAATACAAGATGTAACAATACAAACTGACCAACTAGAAATGCACAAAAATATGTATTTGCCAAGCTGAAAACATGTTTATAGTTGCTAAAATGTTGACATGTTTTCACAATCCAAGCTTCAGGATTCAGAATCTCTTACTTTTTGATACCACCAAGTACTAAGGCTGCATTTCTAAATATTCTATTTAAAGTCACATAAGTACATCCAAAACATTTGTAGATAAACTGCTAAAAAATAAACTGACTTTGTTTTATCAAATTGAAAATACTTTTAGAATTACAATCTGTGTTCAACTGTGAAACATAATAATGTGTTAGGCTTTAATAGTTTGATAGGCTTGAGAGAATATACTAATAATACTAATAATTACATCACAAAAGAGGAAATATCTGCTGAGGTTTTAATTATTGGGAATCAATCAAGTTCATAACAGCAACTGTTTCAATTATACAGCCTATTATTACACACACACATAATAATATTGTGCCTTCTAAGTTTGATAGAATTATTCCTCTCCTCAAGAGATATTGTACAAATCTGGTAAAACAAAGACCAACATGCTGTGTGGGGTTATGAAATCAACTCTAAATCACAGATGTAGAAACAGCCCTTCTCCAGTAGAGGCGCTGCAGTAAGTCGCTGACAGCTGAAGCCTGCAGATACACCAGGCCGCAGTGTGTGTAACTATACATGTGAAGTGGGGTGTTACAGGGAAGGAGCATGCATGGTCAGCAAACATTCTCTGTGCTAATAGAGCAACTCCTACCTGAGTGATAGCTTCCAGCTCTGCTAAAACAGCATCCTCGTCCTCCTGCGTCAGGGCTCCAGACAGCATTTCATCTATTTGCTGCAGGAGCAAAAAAATGTGTGAGCTGACAGCTGTCAGTTTTTTTTGCTGCCTTCATATCAACACAGACAAGTTTTGTTATGCCACCTGCATCCAATAAATTGTAATGTTAAGACATTATTAAAGTAGTTACTTATATTATTACAATATTAGCATTATTCAGATTTTGTCAGTGCTTTGTTCTTCACCATTAGTTTTGGTGCAAAGCAATGTAAAGATGTGCATGGCTGACATCAAGCAGACATTTACCCTTTGATATTCTATTGATTCCTGGGTCTCATCCATGATTCTCTCCACATCTTCAACTGACATGATCTGTCACAAACAAGAACAGAAAAAATATTAATGGATGAAAAGTGTTTTGCCACGCATTCCTGCTGGCTTGTGAATTTCTTGACACAAGATCTGTACACTGTAACCGAGGACATGCAGCAGTCACACTGCTGTAGTCAAGGCTTTGCTTTTTTAATTCCTTAATCTTCAAACAATGCGCAACAGCTATGCTAACACAAACCTTCTCCGCTGCTCGATCACATTATAAATAAAGTATGGGCGTCAGTGGAAACGTTGACATTGATGGAGTATACACTCGCGTATAAACAGCTTTAGAGGGAATTATTATCGCATGGATGTGAAAGGCATTTTTCTGCACGCAAAAGGTGGGAAAGAAACATGAAAGCATATCTACCTCGTGCATACTCTTCAGACAATCATTGCCAACCTTAAGTCCCTCGATGACTTCCAGTTCAATTTGCATGAACTCAATATCTTGAACCTGTTGACAAAAAAACAGAAACAAACTAAGTTGCAAATTCTCTCAGACAACATTGACTACATAGTGGCTCATTAAGTTTTTCATGGCATTTCAACACCAATAAATGATATCTACATTGAATTTTAAACAGTCATATACTGTAAAAAAGAAAAAAAAGAAAAGTGTATTACTGGTAATGAGAGCAACTACCATTCTCTACACCTTTTTGGCTTGGATGTTGCAGACGATCGGTAAGCAGGAAATGAGTAAGCCGACTTTTGAAGATATTACTTTTTAAATTTTAATATTTCATATCACATTGAACCCTTCTTCTTGCTCTTTAACACACATGCATACAAACATGTATCCACCCATGAGCTGCTTCTTGGTGAAATAAAACATGATGACATCAAATAGTGTAATCTCACAAAACTTACCATGCGCTCGAGGTTTGAAATCTGATTTTCAGTCTTGTCTAGTAGCTGATCTTGATATTGTTTTTTCTTAAGAAGCAGCAGTGCCTTTCTGCAATAACAAATACAAATGAAAAACATCCTACAGCAAAGAGTTTGCTTTTTTTTAATGTATTTATACTGTGTGTCGCATTACATACAGAATAAATGAATGCACCTCAGGAGATTTCAAAAGTGTCAATATCTGGCTGAAGTTTTGCATGCAGGCTAATACATGCAGTGTTGTTGTTTTTACATCAAAACCTACCTACAGTGTTCTTAATTACCATTACATGTAGGACACAACAAAAAACAAAAGTATTGCATTTTCTGGCTGCACTTTCGTCAACCATATGTATCTTTTTTTTCCAGATTTATAATACAACAAAAACAATGTACAGAAACACTACAGCAAATCATATGTATCATTTTTAATTAACAAAAACAGTCTTTTTCTATTGTTGTGTGCCTTCATGGTGGTGTAACAGCGACTACATGGTGATATAGTGTTTCATATCTAAATTAAAAAGGGTATATTATCTATTTTTAATGCTTACTCTTTCCTGCCATCTTTTAACAACTGCTTTGCCAGAAACCGCTCTTTCGACAGTTGCAGGGTTATTCTCTTTTGATACTGCTTCAGTTTATCTCTCTGCTGTTTCAATTGCTGTAAAAAAAAAAAACACAAAGTCAGTTATATATAATCTAACTGATCAATATGCAAAATACTACACAGTGGGCTGCATGTAATGACCAGAACAATAGACACAAATAGAATAAACTACAACCTACTAAGGATGTGCATTACTGTGGTAACATTTTAATATATAATGCATGTTGAATCACCATATATCTGCCAATGTGTCAAAGCAATTAAACCTTCATTTCCCCAAAAAAAGAGTGTTTTGTACTGCATTGCAATGTTCAGGGGTTTCTATGTTTCACTCAGTGTTAGACTTCATTAGCACACACACACATACAGATGTCAGAAAACACTTAGCTCGTCCCAAAAAAAGGACTTCTGTCCAACGCTGAATTACAGTAAGGTCCAATGCGAACTCAACAGCTAACATTAATCCATGTTACCTAGTAGCCACAGCGCTGTGCAGACAGCTAACAGTTGCCTTGTATTCATGTAACGGAACTAATCTGCTGCTAGAACCGCTATCAGCTCACCAAAACGGCTTTGTCTTGTTCCGTTACACGCGAAGGTTGACTCTTTCTCCCAAAAACGTTTCCCATTATTTAGCCACATCCCCTCCACATCCTCCTTCATCAACACACAAATTATTACTTATTAGCGAACATTTTGGCATGATAATAAACAGCCTACGATGGCTAGCAGGCTAACTGGCTTCCACCATGTTCATAGTTTCCTACGGCAAGCGAGGCAGGACAATAACTAAATCAAGTCTGTAGTGTTCGACTTCACCCCAGCCTGGGATTCTCACCACCATTTCTCATGGTGGCAGCAGCCCGATAGAGCAGCCATATCACAACTGATGTGAAAATATCATTTGATATGTCATTTGAAATCGGCAGCACATATAGCATCACGCACCACTGCCGGGTACCTTGGACAGCTCCAGGCTCCACGGGGGTTCCAGTCTTAGCACCTTGGACAGCGATCACGACACTTTATGCAAAATATTCTGAAAATGACGCACCTGTGCTGAACAGGAAAACAGAAGGGTGCGATGGTTTGATCTTTTCATATTGGTATAACGTAATATTTGTATAGTTTCCAGTCTACCATGGTTTTGTTTTGATCAGTTAAATTAAAACCTATTTGAAAATAGTGCACATGAGGTCTGTTATACGGAGCTCATTTAGTTGTGCAGACATTGTGATAGATGTGATTACGGATAGATAATGACAAAGAATGACACAAGAACACACAAGTCTGAATACAGCATTTATGGTCAAACATTGGTTTGGTTTGATACATTATCCAACACAGAAAACAGCAGATTTCTCAAACACTAAAGAGAACAATTTCTCATTCACAAGATACTGAGGATAGATGGAGCTGAGTAGATGTTGAGCTTAATTTCCTGCATATTCAGTCCATCTTTTACCAGCTGTGTCACAGCACAGTGATTTATTATAACCCCATTATGTTGTGCTTATGTAGTCCAGGGGAATTAACCCACATGCAACTGCTATATGGTCTGCAAATGTAGCAAAACAATAATAAAACCCCCATCTATTGGCTATTTGACTCCTCCCTGGTCAGCAGGTAAATCAGAACAATGAGATGCTTAAACCAAGGGGCAGTTACCTTGAGAGAAAACAAATTAAATTGATCACACATATCAATTTAGTAGCATCTTTGGCCCTTTGCAACAAAACCACACTATTTGGTATGGCTTTCATTGTGTGCTATTATTTAGAAAGGTTAAACATATGGTTTTTCACTTCATTTATCACCATTAAAAATGACACAAAGGCCTAAAATATGAAGGTATTACGTGAATGCCAAAGAGTAGGGATTTTGAAAAAAATCAAAAAGCCATAATGGAAGGTCTATGGGTCATATTCAGCCATCAAAATGCTGACCGTAGTGATGATATCCATGCAGACCACCAGAATACAAGAAAAAGCGAAAAGCAGTTTTTCATCCAATCAGTTCAAAGAATTGATTTGGCTCATAGAAATGCTTATATTGGAGCAACAGTGTTTCCATACATCAGGACAACATCAACAACAGTCTTGAGATGAACCTGGACAGGTTGTCTGTGTTCAAAACTGCCTGCAGGGCTTTTTAGTGCACTGCATTAGTGTGTTACTGAGGTAATTGCCTCATATAGCCTGCTTTCATGTCTCATATTGGGACGGCGGTCTGCAGCGTCAGTAAACAGGATTACGCCATGAAGACAGCCTCCTTGGTAAGAACCCATAATCTCAGACGGTGCTTCTCTGAAAAGGATTCTGTAGGATAGCAGGCTACACCTGGAACTCAGTCCCAAAGTGTCTAACCTGGGCGTCAGTCATAGATAGATAGGTGGTCCTCATACTGGGCGAGTACTGCAAGGGAAATGTTTGAAAAACACAATTTAGCACATCTGCATTTAAACACAGCATTTTAAAACATTGAAATGATATGATCTGATTTAAGTTTGGGGAGCTTTTATTTTAAATATGTGCTGCTTTGATCAGGAGATTGTGGAATCAGGAGGTACTTTAATGTAGCGAGGGGACTTCAAGAGCCAGGGAAGAGCAGACAGAGGGCACGAGTCAGGGGTCACAGAATAAGTTAATAACTCACATAAAACACTCTGTGGATAAAACAGTGCCGGAAGGTCAAAGGTCACACAGCTGAGGTACTGTATGACGGGGTTTTTAGGTTATAGTTAAAATTGCATAGCAAGCATCATTAAAGAGGTTATCCCACAGTGTGATTCAAGGAGTGGAATGAAAATGAAAATGAAATCACACAAATCAGGAAGAACAGGAAACTTACGGTGTTTAAAAGTCTGAGTAAAAAAATGAAAATAACAACAGGGTTAGTTACAAAACACTGGTCAATATTTAGCAGTTAGATACTTATTTAAGAAACCGCTTACATAAAAGCATAAGCAAAAAAGCATTGCAGAGCTGATTCACGAAAATAACAAAACAGACTTTGTTACACGGACAAATGAAAAAAACATGCCAGTGCCTGTCTCTGTGACTCAGAGGCAAACTAAAATGTTAAACAATGGTCCACATTCTCTCTCTCTCTCTCTCTCTCTCTCTCTCTCTCTCTCTCCCTCAAAAGGTGTTTGAGTCTTTGGTACGCTGTGAATGCATTTGAAGCAGTGAGTCAGCCATACAAACAGAAAAGAAACATCATCTAATAGAAACTCAAAGTGTGGATTTAACAGCGTCATCCATTGTCTAGCTTCAGCTCTGCAGACACACCACACGCTTACAGACGTCCTACCATTAAAATCTATATTCCTGCACTGTCTTTATGCAACAAAACCCCATGGTTATTTCACACATATGTAAATGTAGCACTTGTCTTAACCATTACATTGTAAGATTTAGAAATACAAGCCAGGACAGTGGTGAAAAGCTTAGTAGTGAGAGCGTGTGTTTGCATACAGAGATGGCACTGGGCTACATGTATGCAGTGCAGTCAATGGCCAGCAGAGAGCAGTCTTTCATCACTTGCAAACTCTCCTCACTTAGTGAGGACAGTGTGAGGTTCTATACAGTGTGTATGTATTGTTATGTTCATGCTGCTGCTATGCATGCTTTCAGTTAGTGTTGCAGCAGTGTTGAAATCAGGTAGTGTCATCACACGAGGGACACTAGAGCCTCATAGGGCCAACGCACCGAGGGAGGTGGGGATCCTCTCCCTATTAGCGGTGCGTTCTCATATCGAGGACTCCCTCCAAACAGCATGGACTGATTCCTGTGACGGAGATGGAAAGAAAGGCAGTAAGAGATGAAACACACAAATACGAATATGCTGTCAGCATCCATTGATCTTACATGTATTCAGGAGGTGGCATGACATTAGAGGCAGATTGCGGAGGTGGCTGAAGGCTGCCCTGGCTACCAATGCTGCTGGTATAGCTACAGAAACTGTGGATGTTGGACCTTCTAGGGTTGTAGGATATCCGGCGCGATTGGGGGTTGAATGGGTCCTCCTCATCTATGTCGTCATACTCTTTGTCCCTGGATGAAAGTGATACACACACACACACAAAGACAGGAACAGAGAGAGTGCATGTGTTAACACTTTGTGCATTGTGGGCAGTACGTAATGGAATAAGGGGGTCGCTTGGTTCTGACCTGCTGCCCATTAGTGTCCACACTCTGAAAATTGCACACAGCATGGCAGAGAGTGCGCAGCCAGCCAGCAGAGAAAACAAAGAGAGGTAGAGGAGCCCTTCCACCCCATCATAGCACACACCCATTAGGGCATCCAGATAGTCCTAGAAGAATGGACACAGAGTACTGTCAGTTATTGTCAGTGTCCAGTAAAATTACCTTCCGCAATCCTTTTTTTCAAAGAGAATGTGAGTGTAGAATGTGTGTGTGTGTGTGTGTGTGTGTGTGTGTGTGTGTGTCCTAGGATCCTTTGCTAAATTATTGTCAGTTTCAGAAACAGAATCAGAATCTTATATATTGCCATGTAATTTGCCCTACAAGGAGTTTGCTGTCTAAATCCATAAACTGAAGTTGAAAAATGACTTTATGGGATGTACAGACAAACATGAAATGTTTGACTGATAGACTACTAAAGCATGTTTGTCTACAAACAACATAAGATCTCTTTACTAAATGTGAATGCTGTCTTACTGGAGCAGCAGAGATAGTGACAGAAATGCATGAAGTCCTTCCACAAGGACTTCATACACTCAAACACAATGCATTCTTTTTCTCATGTTACTTGACATGCACGTTACAAATGCCTTCTTGGAGTTTGCATGGTTGTGTGTGTCTGTTAGAGCATCCTCACGTTTTAATGTAAATAGCATGCATTACTGGCATGCTGAACTCCCCGCTCACCAAACCCTGCTTACATTATGAATGCAGTACCCAATCCAAGCCTGATGTGACAACATGGCAGACCTATTCCCACCCCACCCTCCAACTTAACTTACCTTTATGCTTGTGTTAAAGACTGACACATCAACAGGACATGCAGTATACAATTGTCATATCTAAAAGCCTACATCTGATGTTACAATCACAGCAGCGAAAAGACTCATTTCAGCAGTGAGATGTCTTATTCCCTTCACAGATAAAAACCAGCAAACACAAAGTTAGACTTTAAAGTGAGAAAAACTGGAGGTGGTGAATAGAGCCAGATACACAGTATACTGACAATTGCATATACCCATGTCTGTCTATAAGAAGTATATAGAGATACGGTTGAAAAACCAGTCTAGTTGGTGCTCTAAGTAGCTTTGAGCTATGCTACAAACAGCCCTATTAAAAAGTGCCCTGGTCTGAATCTGACCGTACCTTATGTAGCCCACGGCAGTCGAGCAAGGCTGTTAGCTGGTGTAGACTGAACTCGGTGGAGTTCAGCAGTCGCTGGATCCCCAAAAGGTCTCTCTGTATAAAAAAGGTATAAAAAGGAGGGGAGAAAATGATACACATTCTTCCACATTCTGGTGTAATAGTCCGTCCGTCACCCAACCACTTACCTCAGCAGTGGGGAAGACGGGCACCGAGAACTGCAGCAAGCCCTGGATCTGTATTTGCATGGTGGTCAAAGAACGCTGGCACACTGTCAAAGACTGTGAAAACATAATCGCCCAGCAACATCACACACACACACACACACACACACACACACACACACACACACACACACACACACACACACACACACACACACACACACACACACACACACACACACACACACACACACACACACACACACACACACACACACACACACACACACACACACACATAACAAACAAAGAGAGAATTATATTATGGAGAGCATTGTTTGGGAGCAGCATGTCAACAAGTAATTTGGTGTCAAAGAAGGCTTTATAATGCGCTTAACAGAGGACACATTTCTTTCCAGACAGATAGGCTCAGATTATCCTTTGCCACCAACCATATCGCCCACCAACCACTGTCCCTCCTCCCATTCCCCCCCCCCCCAAAAGCAATCTTAAGCACAAACAAAAGAGCAATATTTATATCAACTAGGCCATCGGACAAAAAGATTATCCTTACCTACTTAACAGGCATCATTAATCCCTAAATGGATACTGCGATGATAACTAAGCATGTGGGTTTTAATAATTATTGCTCCACGGATTCCCTCTGTACATGCCATACAGATACATTACTGCTCATGCTGTATAAATATACGTAAGAAGTAGTGGTGTATACTAGCTTTAAATTGTGGGGAGGTGAAAAGCCTCCATATCGGGCATCAAATTCACACTCACATTAGGTGCAGTGATAGATTAGGTGATCATGGAGGCTGATTTTATCATACATTTAAAAATATTACCATGTTATGCCCCTGGTCATGTACAGTATGATGACCTTAAATATTAGCCTAATGCCCCTTGGGAAATTTTATTACAGCTTCGATACCTCGTTTGCAAAATATCAAATCAACTGCCGTTTTGTGCTTATAGTACAAGGTTATATGTTTAAGTCTGCTGGTTTTATGAATAAATGGTTTCTGAAAAGCAGCCTTGGATGTGATGCTCACGCTGCACAGATTTTTGTGTGACAGCTGTATGTATTTTTTGAGGCAAAGTTTAAGGCGCCTGCAATTCAAGCACCAAAAATGAGCCTTTTTGGACGTCTAAATCTGTATTTGTAAAAGTCATATCTGCAAGAAGTGATGCAGATGTCTTTAAACATAGAAATAAATCAGGATTCTTAATTCCTCTTCCTCAGGATGTTCACAGTAGCTGCCTTTATGTATGATATACAGTTAATTGAATAAATAACTAAGAAATGTTGCTAGTGAGAGTACCCCAAGGCAGAGATTATGCACAGGGTAAAAGATACGGCTAATTTTTGTAGACCCACATATGAAAAAGGAATATCCTTTGATGAAAGTTTATCACTTTAAGTAATTAAATTAGTGTTGGGGGCTCATTTTTCAGAACTGATCCGTTTAGAGCCTGATAATGATCTAGCAGTTTGGCATCTAAAATAGCAATACATCTTCCAGTGTGTGACTCTCAGTAAACAAATACAATGTGTAAGCAGACAGCTGAGAGTTTGGACAGTTTGTCAATACCTGTTGGAAGGGGTTTGGTAGATTTGGGCTGCAGAATAAATAATAGTGTGCAACATCTGCAGGGTAAGACATAGAGAAAGATTAGTATCGTGTCATTCAGTGACAGAGCTGCAACGTGTGTGTTTGTAGAGATAAATTACCTGCAGTGAGAACATCCTTGGTTTGGTTAACAATAAACTTGTCTGGAGACACACAAAAGTCACTGGTGGCCTGTAGGAAAACAACAACATGCTGTAATCTAGCAAGTACGCAAGACCAAAAGGAGTGCTGCATTTATTCAAGTCATGCACTAGATCTAGTTTCTTGTACTGCAACAGAGTAAAACGGAATTTTTTTTATCACCATTTAACTGCCGAGAAAGTGAGTCTGTGAAATGAAAGTTTTTACGTGTTACGTACAGCAAATGTATTGTAAGGGACCTCTTAATCTCAGTGGGACCTCTTCCTCTACAGTCTATATTTCGTCCCTTCGGTCTATATTTTGTATATATTGCTAAGTTTTTATATATATATCTGACAATTAGCACCAATGTACCACAGCAAACTCCTTGTAGGGAAACTTACATGGCAATAAATAAGATTCTGAAACTGACACAGACACACAGACACACAGACACACAGACACACACACACACACACACACACACACACACACACACACACACACACACTTTATTGCTTTGATGACCATGCATGAAATCTAGTAAATTGTGACATGCTATTGAATTAATCCATGGAGACCTGCTAATGTGCATGCATAAACAATAAGGGGTCAAAGCCACGCAACCTCTGTGCACTTAGTCTCCCTAGAACATAAAAAGAAGGCAATAAAAAAAGGACGAATAACAAAAATACTTTATAATTTCTCATATGCATGCATAATTGACAGTTGTGGAAGATAACAGGCTGCTGTTCAAATTGATCAAGTTCAAAGGGATCAAGAAATCTGTTGTGATGCAGAATCAAACATCAAAGCCTCACATATTTATTTCCAATAGTCTTTTGTCCACTGCGTTTCATGTCAGCCTCAATCCAAAAGTATCTTTGTACAGCGTGTCATTGTAAAGCACGGATCAAAGGCTTTACAAATCAATTATTTATATAAAAAACAGATGATGTGATAGTGAAATACAGGATGCAATAACATATAACGTATACAATTGCAAAGCAAGACAAACACAAAATAGGCCCACCTAACCTTCATGTTTACAGTAGATTTACATTTCTTCCACCTTTATTTCAGATTATGAACACATCTCTAAACGATCACATGACATTTGTCCTCAGCAAAAAGCTGTACAGCAACGTGTGCGTCAGGCACTGTTAGGACGCTACCCTTCATCTCTATCTCATTATACTAGCGGCGGAAATTTTGTTTATGCTTCGTCTCATCAGACATGTATAAATTTATGAGCATTTTCTAGGACACCACCATGCAGTTTTTGAGTAATGATGTACAGGTGCAACAAGTTTGCACACATTGAAATGTTGTTTACTGGCGACGGTGTTCTTTGATAATCCACTTCTGTGTGAAGGACTGGCCTACCTATTAATAACTAGGCTGGCACATTTATTGAGCACATTTACTTTAGCTCACCTGTGACAGTGACAGAGGGATGTATGATGGAGAAAAGTTATACTCAACTATTTTGGTTTTCAATGCAAGGTCCCGTTGGGCTAAACTGAGCCATAGACACGGTCCGAGATAGTGATAATCCGGTTTTACAGCGGCAGAGAAGCTCTGCCTTCACAAATAACCACAAGATAAGTCTACTTTTCACGCCTATGTAGTTAATTTAAAATCTGATTTATCAATAACTCCCCCCCCCCCCCCCCCCTTCTGCTTCATTCTCTCTTACCCCCTGTCTCACTTAAAACAGCTGTCCAGCTGTGAAATCCTGTGGGATAATCCACAGATGGGATAATCTACAGGAAGCAAGGAGATGGAGAAGATAAAATAGGGGAGATGGAGGAATGCTGGAAGCGAGGGGTTCCTCTCTGTACCCCTAATACGAGCTCTATTTAACACACTAAGCTCAGATGTGCTGAACACATGGTGTACAGACAGGAAGAGAGAATAATCCGTCAGAAATAAGGAGGATGGGAAGACAAATAAAGCTGAACACAACAAAAGAAGATATTTTAAAGAAAGCAGAGCTAGTAATTAATGCTAGGAACAGCTTTGTTTACAACGGTAGGGCTAAGGGTTGATAAACCTAAAGCGCTAGGGACTTGTAATCAGCTTTACTGCATGACTGACCAGAGAAAAAACAACATATAGAGACACTCTTAAACCAGGGAAGATGTCCAAGAACACACGCTTATTGACAGTAAAACCCCTTTGCGAAGTAATTGCATGAGCTGGAAAGCCAAATAGAAAAATGGGGATGGGATTAACTCTGCAGTTTAGAAAACCACTCAGTTATTTTCTAAACTGCAATGAATGAGAAGCAAGTGTGGCAAGATTTTAAGAAAAGATCTTGACAAGACAGTGTTTTTCTCACCACAGCTGTTGCAGTGCCCGCTCCCAGTGAGGCCCAGCTGAGGATCATAGACAGCACTACAAAAGCCATGATCCTGGGAGGAGAACAGCAAATGGGAGAGAGACAAAGACAAAGACAAAGACACATGAGAAGAAGCAGATGAATCAGTGCGTCTTTGTACCAATGATATTCAGTTCGTTTTCACCCAGGTAATTTGATTTATTCTTTTCAGCGTCTGCTTTGCGAATTGTTTTTCCTTCCGTCTGAAGACAGAGGCCCAACTCACACTTTGTGCTGGTGCATCGTAGACTAGATGATACGGCTGGAATTCAATTTGTTACAGGCTGATATAAAGATAAATTAACTCATGACTCCTAGCTGAATTCACTTGTCAGCTCTAGACTTGTAAAAAAAAAAAAAAAATCCATTCTATTCATATATAAGTTTGATTGGAGCAAAATAAATGTTCAATAGAGGTCTCACCAGGCCACAACTAAAAGATAACACTATTTGAAGTCTGGGGAATTTCCCATCCCTGTCTTTTGTCATTTCTGCTCTGCTGGATTCCTCTAGCAACATCTTAATTGGCTGCACTTTCTGTCAAATCACTGTGCAATGTCGCTGTCAATCAAAAGCTGCCACAAGCTTTGGTTTGTAGACCTCTGGTTTTATCTGCCCCCTTTAGTCTGGAGAGAGTGAATAGTTCAACATAACGTTGTGGAGGTGGTTTAAGAAAGAAAACTTTGTTTCTTGTCTTTTTTTACTCCCCACTATTAACCACAATTTCTTCATGACCAATGGCAGAAGCTAGAGAAAGTGCTTAGAATTCGAGGGTGATAAACCAGTAAAAAGAAGAAGGAGGAATAGCCCCCCTGATGGGTGTAAAAGGTTGCAGAGGGCTTCTGTTCTCAGCTCACTACTCGGACCTTCTTGAAAGCACCAATAAAGTAGCCTGAGAGCACTTAATAATTAGTTAAGGGAGCGGACTCATCCTGCTCGTGCGATCAATAGGCATTAGTGAGACACATCAGAGAGGAATGTGGAGAGGGGATCCTGGGTATCATCTGCTAACACTGACACGTAGGCTGCACTAAAATGGGCAAATGGGAATGGAAGTCTGGACTGTGGATTTACTTGACGTCGGTGTTGTTTTTAAATGAATGGTTACAGTTTCCTAAATCAAATGTTCCTCCTCCCAAACTTTCAATTTCTTTCAGAGCAAACTCATTTCCTTTTGTTCGGAGAATAAGCTACGAAAGGGTTTTTGATCCATTTTGATACAAAATATGAAAATGACACTTATAGCATTATAATGCTATAAAGTTGTCTTCTTCGGTTGTATGTGGAAACAAAAGGAAAGTCAGTGAGGAGAGGAATAAGAGCGGTGCCATTATCAGTGCTGTTTGAAGATGTAATGCTATCGTTGGTGCTGTTAATGGACTGACCTATATGGAGCCAGAGAGGCTGACTGGTGCCCTGTCTGTCTGTGGTCTGTGATCCAGGCAGAGGTCAATGAGATGGGCCTCAGAAACAAGATGAAAAGCTAATACCTCCACATACACACTTGGAGTACATACGTTACGATCAGCCATCGAGACTGCTTGGCAATCCCCAAGCACATGGCCAAGCAGATGACCAGATCCAGGATCAGCAGCAGCAGATAGGTCAGCCATCTACGAAGCAGGAACACGAAGCGTCAGTACAACCACCCTGATTGATCACTTTTGGCTTACATACTTTATGTAAAAGCCTCAGGAAGTGCTGGCCTAACATATGTTCAGGACCGAATGTGTGAGATCTGCTTGCGCTGTATATCAGCATTCTAGTCTCCTAGTTAGAGCCCATCTGTTTCAGGTATTTTCAAGCCTGTTGGCTTAATAATTCAACACCACAAATCCATAGGCATTAATTTTTCAAGCTCTGAAAATGTCCTTCACAGGAATTGCCTACAGTCAGCCTGGACTTGAGTATGTGTGTGCATGTGTGTGTGTGTGTTAGTATGTGTGTGTGTGTGTGTGTGTGTGTGTGTGTTGTGACTAACCAAACACGTGGGCATGCTCATGACCCATTCTTAACTCCACAGGCCCTGAGAGCATTGTGAATCTTTTAGCAATGACAAAGCAAAATAAAGACAGTGATGTTCAGGAAGTCTCACAAAAACAGGTGAATTCTGCAGTATACCAACGTGAACTTAGTGCAGAGTACACCAAGGTCACTAAAGAATATGATTGACTCATGCCATGTGAAGAAGTCTAGACGTACCCTTGCAGACTTTGAAAACAAACTACAGACTGGTTATTCCTCTGCTCACAGAGGAGGGCATATGGATGGAGATAAACGCTGAAAGAGACTGCACTTTACTTTATCTGCATTAACAGAACTGCAGCTCGTATTTTCTGAGCACAGGGATGAATTCAGAAATAACACTCAGAAGGGGAGATATAATATTGGAAAACAGAATGGTGTCATTTTTTCCCCTTGTTCCAATAACACTGGGTTGGCCATAACATTTGCTGTTCATCAATAAAGCCCTGCCACAGGCTGTTCATAGCTCAACGGCTGCATGAAATTCAATCAACACCCAGAAGATTGCTGTCAGAATGCACAAAGTGGCAACTGTAGTCCAAAAAGGAGGATGTGGTGTCATGATAGGATAGAACAACACATCATGTGGGAATATGCATGCATGGAATTAATGATATAGGAATATGTCAGTGAATACCACTGTGGTTATTTCAGGAGTGAGAGACACTTGCTCTCACTATAGCTGCTTCAATAAAAAGGAGTAAAGAAGAAAATATGGAAACTTATGTAAAATATGTATCAAAAATTCCTAAATCCAGTCAACATTTTAATGACCGCGATCATTGTTGAGGCAAACACATACTGCTACACATGTTTACATGGCAAAAACACCATTTGTTTTTTCTAAAAATACAACATGTCAACCTCCCTCACATTCCCCATGTAGTCGAAAACAAGACGTCTCCATTTTTAACAGCAAGGGAAATAATTTAGGGTATGAAAAGTCAAACATATGCATTGGTATTCAGCGAAAACACTGTTTGAAATGCCGGTTGAGGCATAGAGTAAAAACAAATGGAGCTGCAGTGAAGGTTATCAAGACTTATCTTGTCTGTAACCAGGGGGCTAGGTGACACAACTGTCCATAGACACAGAGAGATGAGCTTCATAACTAATATAAAAAAAAGCAATAAACTGTGTTGTTAATCATCTTGCTGAACACAGTTGCATAAGGGTCCGAGCATATTTTAGCCACTTCGAAGGCTTAAATTCAACAACAGTGTGTACTGCAGAACTGATGGATGGTCTTAGCGAGGGGTGACACATATGATTCAACATATATTTTTATCAATGGAATTAAACTGAAATTAGGCTGAAGAATTAATAGCATTTTGGTGTTTAATGCGTTTCAGCATGACAGCTTTACTTCTATTTAATCTGCAACGAGATAACGTTGTTTTTAAATCGCTACACAACTTGCTCACACATACATGCAGATAAGCTCTGCCCTGATTAACTGTGTATCCATAATGTATATCAAACAAATCATTTTGCAGAAGGTACTACCCTAAATCTATCTCCTGTGAGCTTCTACCTTCCAATTAAGTCCAAAATACTCCAGCAGTACTGTAATGAACAGGTTGCAAATGTGACACTTCACGGCATAACAGCACTATGAAGTTTTATGTGCTGAAGAATAAAACAGGCCACATAAGCTATAAAATTACACTCACAGTTTGGAGCAGCAGCCTGGAGCCTCATAAATCTAGCATCCCCCTCTTGAATTAATGCTGGATATTTTATTCATTTTGACTACTTTGTTGTTGATTGGGTTTATTTATTTTTTTCCTCTCTCTGTGTTTATTGAATTTCAGTTTTGGCCTCTCAATACTTCTTCTCAGTTCCAGTTCCAAAACATAGTTTTCAAAGAAAAGACAAACCAAAATCAAAATAATAATTGCAATCATTGGTGGTCTGCGGATAAGAAGATCATTTACGGTCTAATAGCCACTCTGCCATGCATAACATTCTGTTAGAACATAAAGCTCAAACTGCACAGTGGGCAATAAGCTCAATTTCAGCTTTCATTTATTTAGCAATCAGGAGAAAATAGCTTTTCCGTTCTGTGTTCCGGAGGGAAGATCAATAAAATCCCATCTGCTCTGCGTCTGGTCTGGATCACTTACAGTCCCGTTCCGAGAGGAATGTTTACTTCAACCAATCACCGATAAAAAAAAAAACAATGCCATTAATCACCCCTAGGGGGGTAACAAAGGCTCCGCCTACCTGTAATACTCAACAAGGGCTGTCTGGTCAGCAAAGGTTGCCAAGTCTACGTTGGCTTTGTTGATATCCGGCAGAGTCGTCATCTCGCGGATGACGTTGTTGACCATCAGCTGCATGAAGCGCAGAGCTTGGAGGTAGTCCATCCTTGTGGCAAAGATTTCATCCAGTCTTTCCAGGTGCTGCTTGAGTCCAGTTTGAACATTGCCAAGAGATCCTGCAACCTATTGAATGGAAGACGTTAGGAAATAGAAGTAACAGAACGGGGGGGGGGGGGGGGGGGGGGGGGGACATAAACGGGAACATAAACGGATATTTATATTTAAAAAATTGAAAATATAGAGAAAGGCAAAAGAAACAAACAAGCACTCCCGCAAGAAAAGATTAACTTTTCTCCTCAACCGTGTGTTTTATTCAGGTAAACAATGTTGGAGTGGAATACTGATAGCAATACCAGAGAGACCTGTTATCACAGGGGTCTTTGATAGTGAGAATAGTGTGGGAGGAGGCATGGTGGAGTAAAGTAAATACGTTTTACTTTTCTGTTTGAACCAAAACAATGTGATGCAGTAAACGCCTGCACTTTCACAGCATCAATGATGCTAGAAACAGGTCAATTTTAGCCGATGCTGACAGCGGGAAATTGTTTCTCTACCATCGGCACGTTTCTTTGAGAATCAAAGCCCCCCCCCCCGAAATCACCCACTTATACACATATTTTAAGAAAGGGCATTAAAAGGTGCAATCAACTCTGCAAACGTGAACAAAAGAGTCATCGCGCCATCAAAATATGTGCTTGAAACCTGCTGTCACTCCAACATTGATTGATAGGTCTTTCAATACATGGACTGATGCTACACAATGGAAACTTCTGTCAAGATGTTTGACAGAGTTTGGTTCAATATTTGTGTATGTAGTTTGCATAAAGTACAGTTCAACATTTTGGGAATTAATAGTTTGCACAAATGGCAAATTGTTGTTATTACATATTTCTTTAATAAACAAAAGAGATATAGCATGTTCACTTGTGAGTTTTAGAAGTGCTACAGTCGGAGGAAGGGTTTGTTACATTTGACTGAACCAGGCTACCTGTTTGTTTCCGGTCTTTGTGCTAAGCTAAGCAAACTTGCTGTAGCCTTGCATTAAACCGACAGATATGAGAACGGTATTGATCTTCTCATCTCACTCTCGACCAGAAAGCCAATAAGCATATTTCCCAAAATGCTGAACTGTTCCTTTAAGGGTGGATACTCTTGACTAATAAGAAGCAAAATCTACAATTTATGTCCAGAAAAGTGTAGATCAGTGTTGGAACAGCAAATGTATTGTAAGGGACCTCTTAATCTCAGTGGGACCTCTTCCTCTACAGTCTATATTTTGTCCCTTCGGTCTATATTTTGTATATATTGTTAAGTTTTTATATATCTGACAATTAGCACCACAGCTACAACTCCTTGTAGGGAAACTTACACGGCAATAAATAAGATTCTGATTCTGAAACTGACAAGAATTTAGCAAAGGATCCTAGGACACACACACACACACACACACACACACACACACACACACGTATATTTAACATTACACTGAGTAGGAGGCTCCACTAATTCTGAACAGATGTTGCTTTCTGTATTCTAATCTGAAGCGGATTGCAGCAGTCCCACTTTCTTTAACTATTATATGCTATGACTTCTTTAACACACTGAAGTATTCTGAGTAAGAATGTTCATTCCCACACTATGAAAACTCACCACAAAAGAAGATAAAACGTATCTCAGTCTCCTTGACACTAACATTTCAAACACTCTTGATTAAATTCTAGAGAGTCTGGAGGTATGGTCTAATGGTTAGTAAGCAAGAAAGAGTGTCCGTGTGGAGATGAGGCAAAGATAGAGGCCTATCCTCCACTCCAGAACTCCCAGGGGGATATGTGATTGCCAGTAAACTGCTCTCACTCCCCACCTCCATGTTCATCATCTCTCACAGCTCCTGCCACAACGGCCAGAATCTTATCTGCAAGCCAGTATGCCTGGGTGTGAGAAATGGGATCCATCAGCTAGCTGCTCTGGGTGATCCACATTTCCCTAATCTGGACCGTCCCGTCTTCTCTTAAAATGGATTAAAGCTCACTTTTACTGAAAGAGGGTCACAAGGAGGCTTCTCCATATTGTGCACGCCTGTTAAATGAAACCGACTGATTTGAGACTCACAGCAGCAGCACTCCGAGTGCCAATTCACACGCAACTGAACTTTTCTGCCTTCAATGACTTCATGTATCCGATATGTACTGTATTAACTGTGACAATGAAACAATATACAACTGTATGTGTGATCACAGCAGTTTAAATTGAAGCATGGTAATACATTGAGAAAAAAATGACTTTTTAAGGAGTTACATTCAGGTGAACCGAGAAAGTGCGGAAAATAGTAATCATTTCGTTCCAAGAATCACAAGACAGCTTTTACTTCCATATATATATAGAAGTAAAAGCTGTCTTGTGATTGTTATCCGTTATTTCCGGCCAGCGCTGACTAGCTCTTAATATTGCAAGCAGCACACTGGAAATAAAGCTCTAATAAAGGATGCATGCGAACAATCAAAAGCCCTCTTCAATAGCGAGCGACAGAATGGTTCTTCCTGATCAAATCTTTCCCTCTATGACACATGATGATCCCTCGCCGTGTGTGAGAGTGCATATTTTATGACGAGAACAGCCTTAGCAAGCCATCAGTAACAGCTCCGAGTGTAAACCTCACAGGAGCCTGGTGAATCAGACAGATTTGATCCCTTTTGTGTATTGTATGTACTTTACCGGACACATATGATATCAACCCGGTGTGTAAAACACAACACAAGGAAATGTATTTAAAGCAAGAAGGAATAGCAACTTACTGAAGTGATTTTTTTTTTTTTACTTAAGAGAAACACACATTTAAAAAAGGCCAAGAAAGGATTTGGTATACCAATAAGGATCAGTGGAGAAATGACTGTCTCAATCACAGAGCAAAGCAGCTTTGGCTTTATGGGATGGACAGCCGGCCAGCTCATCAACTCTGTAAGTGGAGTACATTACATCAAGCTATGATCTTGTAAAGTGAGAAAGCCTTCGTTTCCCTGGGGGGGACATACATTTCTTCCCGTGCAGCCATGGTATACATCATGCTACAGGAGCAAATCAATACCAAGATACAGCAGAGAAAGTCAGAAGCAAGGATGGGAAATCATCAGAGCTGAATCCCATTTACTTCCTACAGTGCAATGAAAATGCTGTACTGAATACTACACCCCTTCTCCAGGTTATTTGTTACACCCAGCTGAAACGAATGCATTCCAATAGTTCTGAAACTGCTTCAGAGAGGTGTTGATTCAACTTTATTGTCATTTTGGAGGGTGCAGTTATAATTATATTGAAATATACTGTATACCGTTTCTAATATATTATTCAGTGAATTTATATCAACAAGGGGAGAGAGTAAGTAGAGCTTCCAAAATGACCATAAAGTTCAATCACCTCTCTAAACAACAGTTTCAACAAAAACTGAACATTGTAACCTTCATGATTGTGGGATTTATTGTGAGGCGATAATAAACTGGCAACTAAGTGTATATTTCAGGAATATCCCGTTCTCCATCGTGACCTAAATTGTTGTATCACACAAATCAATGTGTGAGCTACAAATGGATTCAATGTAAATCTCAGCATAAGCAATAAAAGAGTGTACACAAAGCTGTTTGTGTCCATACAGTAACACAATATGTGTGCATATGAGGCTTTGAAGTGGATGTGTGAAAGTGACACACACACACACACACACACACACAACACACACAACACACACACACGGCGAGGCTTAACATCCATTAATGCACTGCAGATGGAGTTAATCCTCTTCTTCCTCATTGAGATTATTGCTTCTCGCAGGGCCTTGTTCTGACTCCCTTGCTCTCTTTCCTCTTCCCTTTCCCTCCCCCCTCCTAAGCCTCCCAAATAACTTCCCTGAATGCAGGTCAGGAGTTGTATAGCAAGAATCCCCATTTACAAATCCTGAGGCAGCAGTCACCTCAATTCCTTCACTGTGACAAAAAGCGGATACAGACCCCCCGCGGTGAGGTTCCAGCTTTGAGACAGATGCACACTCCATTAGCAGAGATGGAGTGTTATGGTGTCTACCAGCTCTAATTCATTGTTTCCATGTAGACCAGGCCATGGAAAGGTCATGCGTTGTGGCATCGTGGCTAATCACAAAAATGTTGGTAATTGAAAACAGCCACGGGACAAGCCCGGCTGAATTAATGTTATCCAAATCCTTCACAACACCGACGTACTGGAATTATTGCCCGGTCCACTTGTACTAATTCAACTGGAAAAGTTCTTGAAGTGTAACTGATGTAAATAAAAATCCTTTCAGTGAGCACATCTTGTGTTTATGATACTGATATGATTGTAGATTTGAAGAGAGCTTGGCATGCTTCTCTCACCAGATTGTTGATGCCACCCAATGTGTGATTGGCATTGTAGAGCGAGTAGGTCAGCTGGTACACCCCATCGTTGGTCTCACTGTTTCCATAGAAACCCACTCCCACAGCGGAACTGTGAAAAAGGAGAGATTCAGATTTAATGAATAAATAAATAAACATAATTAATTGCGTGTTTGTTTTATACGCTGTACTTAATAACGGACTGCATTAGAGGACAAGTAAGACAAATAAAAGTTATTTATAAAGTTTCCAAAAGGGAGACATTGAGGCTATCATCTTCTTGTTACCTTTATTATTGTACATTCATAGATTAAAACATGCTAATGGCAACTGGAAAATGTCCAACACTCACACACATAATTGATCAATGAAGGCATCTTTGGTTAGACGTACAATTAGTGGTAAAAGAGAACATATTTTCAGCTACTTCTTCGACTCATCTCTTCCTCCTGGTTGCCATATGGGCTGGGATGTACTGGAGCTGATATGTGAAAGATAACATTTTTGATATATTTGTCATATTTCTTCCTTTTGAAACCCCTCCCTCCACACATTATTACTATCTGTTTTACTCTTTTCTCTCACACACACACAGATTCTGAGCTAAAAATATCAAACCCCACTGTTTTCTGCAGTATCTTTGAATATGTTATCCCATTCATGGATAAAACCACATCAGAATTCTGTTTGTCATCTGAAAATGTTTCCCAGTGGAATACACAGGATCCCTATTTTCCTGCTTCCTGCTGCCTGAGACTTTTTAGATCTTCTGTAATAGGGAGGATCAGTGTCCTAACCCCCAGAGTCAGTGTACACCTACTGCTAGCAGTCCACAGTGACATGAGCAATGATACAATTTCATCATACTTGATAGCAGTAAGTTCACGCGACACAAAGGTCGGAGGTTAGTAATCCTTTTAACCGCACTTAGGGGCATTTTCAAAAGCTAGAGTAGGGAGCTCATCAATCAAGCTCCAGATAGCAGTCAGAGCAGGAGAGCTGTTTCTGGGATACCACAATTACACACAAACACAATAAAAAAGGGAAACTAAGTCGTCGTTTACTCTCACAATGACTCACATGTCGAGGACTTTTAACGCCATGTGATGCAAAACCTTACAGAAATCACACACATTAGCCAGATGGATCCAGGGCCGGGTTAACACCGTCGTCCTCCGCAGTGAGACGAAGACGATGACGTTAAGTGCAAAGAGAAGATGCAGAGTTTTATTTTAGCATTTAATACATCCTGCCAGGATGTGTGTGATGCATCACTGTGAGTGCTTATGTGAATAAGAGTGTGTCTCTTTGTGTGTCCATTAGCATGCTGTCAACGAAACCTTCTAAGCGTACCGGAAACCACTGCCTGTGTCTCGTCTATTTAACTAGTTCCCTCTGGCTATGGTTAGTGTCGCTGGGGGCATTCTCTGCGCAATCAAGTCACAGAGCAATGCAAGATACAACTGCAGTAATCCTTCGAACCAAAGATGTATGGATGTGGTTTTAAAAGTGACTTAATTCAGCTGGATAAAGAAAGCTGGCTTCACGATTTCCAAGACATTTTTTGTTTTAGTTGATCTGGGGCGACCTGAACAATGAGCTCTTCATCAACCCCGTAGACAATCTAGTGACATGTCGGTGATGAGAAATACCTACTAATGACGCAGTAATGAAAGCAGGACATCATTGGTTCAGCCTCCAGGGAAGCATTAGTATTCTTGTGGCTTTAGAAAAGGATGTCTGCAGCAGCTAGCTGTGTTAAAAGAAAGCAACACAATAAACAATAGGACTAGGGCATATGTGTACTCCAGGATATTTAGTACCTTTGTTCCTCTGAGGATGGATACCTTCACAGACTGTGTGATGACTGGACAATTCCATTTTAGTATTCAAAACTTGTTGTAAGCAGAACAAATGGCCAAACTGGATGAACAAGTAATAAGAGATAAATGCCTTGATTCTGTGGAGACCAGTGTATTTGCTGCAATATTAAATTGTATCAGGGTTAACGGAAACAGACTCAGGCAGGAAAGATTTTAGAATATTAAATTTGTTTGCCATCTTTAACCTTAATTTACCCCCCTTTCATTCTCCTGGGGTCAGAAGTAATCATCCAGAGAGGTGCAGCGGCTCTTAAATCCTTTTTCTATTGAGTTCTGCAGTGCGACTGAGATGTAATTCTTCTTGAGTGTCACACTGAAAAAAGCTGGATGAAAGTGGTGACCACGATAAACAATTAGATCTTTCCTAAATGACGCGAAAGTACGTTTCTACTAATTGTACCTAATAGAAATCCCATGAGCCAGCATAATAAAACAACAACAATACGTTGAACAGTTGAGTGCCACATTAGATTATATCTTTTCTGTTTTATAGGAATCTCTTTGTGTGTCTGTACAAACATCTTTGATCCAGTGTAGCATATGTCATCCACAATGTGTATCAAGCACATTTTCAATTAGGCTGCTACAGCTCAAAACTTCCATTAATAACAACACCAGTCAATAGGTTGATGTAAAAAGGAACAATTTCAAGGCAAGGACAAAATGCTGTTATCAGCAAGGAAACGTCTTTGTAGGGGAGCAGGTATGTATGAACAAGTATGCGGTGAATATATTAATGTCCCTTAAAACAAGCGTCTACAGAGAGAGATGAGATCTGAGCAGAGACAGGATAAAAGAGCTTTGCTAAACAGCATCATGCCCAGTCACTTAACAACACAACAGAGCTTGTGTGCTGTAGCAGCGGCTCGGTATGGACACAGAACGCTAACAAACTTAAAGCCCAACACTTATGAATGTCACAAGTTTGAGCGCATCTGTGCGCAAATTCAATCAAGCCTATTCGGAGACTCATTGTTCTCTTACATTTCTGACGTTATCATTTTTAACCAGGTATATTAAATCATAAACAAAAGCTTAAATCGCGTCTCGGGTCACGGCTCTGGATGTATTTATGGAAGCTCCCTGCTCGTTTATGCTTACATAAAATGGCAGCGCAAACCAAGGCACTTACAGAATGTAACCTGTGGCAATGTGATATTTCGGTTACAGTGGGGAAAAAAAGCAGAAGACAATATATTGTACGAGCACTACATCTAAGGCTGCAGCATTATGTTTTGCATTTAAATGGACCAATCTGAGCAATCAGCGGTCAAGGTTTTGGCGGGTGTGGTCATGTGAACAGTCAGATGAGGGATTTAGCATTCGGATCACCTAGCCGTCAGCTGATCGGGGGCCCACTGATGATGTCAGAAATGCGCCAGCTTAAGTGACCTTATTTGTATTCTATAGAAAGAAAGATTTGAACCTTCGGTTACAAGCAAGAAGTGGAGCGAGCACTCTTTTTTGGAGCCTATTAAACTGTGAAACCTTATGTTATAAACAGCAGATAGAGATGTCATTTGACTCATATTTGAATTTGAGCATATTTGTCAAATACCAATCAACCATGAGTTACTTTTCTCCCTCTTTCCTAATGTTTGGATGACATTGTTGCACTGTTTTCCCAAAGTAGATGAGCAAATTGATCAAAAAGAAATCCTCCAAAAAGTAAAACACAGCTTTCACATTGTGCATGCTCATGTGTACAGTTACAGGGTCAACACATGTTTCTCTGTGAGTTTAGTGGCACAACAAGAAACACAATGACATTATGTAACCATTCAGACTCACCATATCATGAGACCTGTGATGATAGCAGTCCAGGTGAGACAGCAGGCATCAGGCCTTTTGGTTTCTTCATCTATGTCTCTGCGGCAGCAACACATGCAGACCAGGCATACTGCCAGAACCAACAAGCTCAGACCCAGACCCACGGCACCAACACATGCTAGACATACTAGAGACTGGGGCAGGAGAGTGGAGAGGGAAAAGAGAAACAAAAAAGCCATCATTTAAGGTCAAGACTAAGTACTTTTTTTTCCCAACAGATTATATCCACAAATGTCTTTAAAGAGGCAGTCGTCCGTTATGTGTGGTCTTGAGATGTCAGGCTGGGTGACCCCGCACCGAAAAGGTTGACAGCATGAGTGAAAACAACCCACCAGTATCAAACAACACTCATGGGTAAAGATATTGTTGAGGTAAGCGTGGAGCTACCATTGATCAACATCATCACTGCTGACTGCTGCCTACAGCAAAGGGGATAGGAACATAGAAGTTTGAGGTCTCGGGGCGAGGACAGCCCAGCAAGAATGTTGATTTTTCTGCCACAGCAGAACTTGGACTGTGGCTAAGAGGAAAACAGAAATGATCCAAGGCTGTGGGAGGGAAGGATCATGTGACACAATGGCTTTCATTCAGTCTTGTGATTTCTGAGTGAACAAAATATTCAAAGCCTGAAGGATTGAGAGAAAACACTGATGTAGAGAAAGCAGAACATGCTGTATGGACACACTGTACACGAAACACACAATACTCAGACTATTTCATGATAAATCCCCATAGTGCTTTGATTTGTTTTATTCACTGCAAAGCTGCTAGCTTTAACACTACATAGAGAGTAAAGAAATACAGAATTGGAAGTATGCTCCAAGGTAGACAAAAACAGCATTGTTTATTAGCATCACGTTATAGCTGGGGGAATAGTTATTGCTTCACACCAACGGGTTTATAATCCTGTTTGATTCCTTACAGACATGTCATATGACCATTTAATTATGGTTTTCTGAAGCTTATTTCCCACGGCACAAGCTTTATAAAAAAGGCAGTAGACACGACAATGTAGATGTCATACATCATAAAACAAATCTTCCACCATTTAGAAAGAGTTTACACTGCCTGCAAAAACATACGTATCGGTACTGGCTGGTATTTTCTGCATGGTTTTGTAACCAAAATATCTCAAACGGGGTTCTCCAAGCGATGATCATCCCTAGGAACATGAAATTTAGAGGGCTCTTGGTTAGTTTAAAGACAAGAGAAAAAAAGCATGACTTTAATTATAATTGCAAATAATTTGCACTGATGTTTTTGTGCCTCACAAGTTCAGAAAGCCTGCGTCTGGCTGACTAAGCAAAGCTATATTCCTTGAATACAATGTCTATGACTAATTATTCCATTTGTATGACATTGACACTGTGACTGAATTTAAATGATATTATTTTGCATATTCTTTGCATAGTCCTTCATTGATTAAATTGTGTCTGAAGTTATGTCGTGCTGAGCCCTCTTTTTCCATTATTCACTAATCAGATGGGTTAGTGAATTCCAATTAGAAATGAGATCATCAAGCTGAGGTAGACTGAAATAAAACTGTTCTCATGATGAATGAACAAGCATACAGTAATAAACACTTATGTATTGCTGGCATGTTCATTGATTTACAAACCAAGATTAATGGTGGCCTCGAAAAATATGTCAATCAGGCCCAAATAAACAGTTTCAATGTGACTCCTCAGATATAACACCCGGTGATGTCACATTAACTGCATTTTAAGTCGATACAGAAACGGTGCCATCTGAGATGCCCTACCTTAACTGGCACCCAGGCCAAAGCCTTAATCCAATGATTTGCTAATCATTAGTTTTTGAGGACACCGTTGATGAGCCATGAGCCGCATTGTTTAGTTTGTATGCTGGTTTCAACCCTGGTTAGATTTCCTGTCACTATAACTCAGTTCAGGCCCTTCATACGCACAATACGGCTAGTTCCACTCTCTCCTCTAATTTTCCACTCCATTGTTTTGTAATTAGACATGCAGGCACTTCGATTTCCACCGGCTGCAATGCTATAACAAGACAAAGGATGCATGAGAGGGGAGGAGGAAGGAGAGACAGAAAACAACTACAGTATCTGCAGTCATTGACAGGAAGGTTATTTAATTTTCCAAACGGATGTTCATATAAAGTAGGTTTAAGTATGTACGACTTTCGGATTAATTACACAGTGAACACCAAACCTTAGGAAATGTGTCTGTATTTACTTTCCTCAAAAGACAACAGATGAGCATGCCAAATGAAGAACATGAGGTATTTTCAGGCTTGAGGGGCTGTGTGAGCCAGAGACTAACAACAGTCTGTGTGACGCTACCATAGCACTCTTCACTCCTCACTGACTGGTGCTCAGCTGAGCCAGTATGACACTGCTGGGATTCAATGACCCACATGGACCTTGAAACATGAAGAGAGAGGTACAATGAAGGACACAAGCCAGAGCTTGGAGATTCTTGGCATTGATATTTTTTTTGGAGGGTTGTTGTTTTGACATATAAGCCCAGACAATATTGGGTGCAGGTGTAGTAAGTCTTTCTATAAGTTTACAATGAAATCCGTATGTATATCTTTCTAAATTAGATTTGGAAACCGCACTATCTGCCATGCAACAAATTAACACAAAGCTTTTGTTTTGTTAGAATAAATCAAATAAGGCCGTGTTGATAGTTACATGAACTTCATTAATGATTTTTAATTACATTTACGCCTGTCAAACTACGCTGTTGTGATATCATGTGACTTATTTGTGTTGCAATATAATAGTGTGAGAATAAATCCAAGTTTGTTGCAGACACATTATAAATCAAGTCTATACTGTAGAAAGAGTCAAACTGACAAAAAGAGATGAAAATGAAGTCCATAACATAAAGGCATGATGTTACTGTAAAAGTTAAGTGATGGACTGTAGTTGGAAAATTATAGCAATAACGAGCACGAGCATCCCATTTGTTTCCCCTCCCTCACACAGCCCACTTTATCTATAATGACTCTAGTCCTGCTGCACACAGTCAGTTCCCATCACTAAATATGACAGTTTGAGAAAATGTACGTGGCGTCAAAAGGCCATAAATGTACTCTGGGGAAATTTAAAAACTGAATTTAAAAAACAGTATTTTTACACTGGGAAAATGTGTTTCATTACAATCCACTTTCTCCTCAAATAAACCAATGGAAATAATTGGGAAAAGAACAAAACACAACTATCTCTTACAGGGAATGTGTTGTTTGTAGTAGAATGGACAGTCATCCAGTGTGGATTCTTTTTACTTAGCTACAGATATTAAAGACTGCATGAAAAGGTGCCTCGAAATATAGTTGGGGTATTAATGATGAAGCTGAGTTTTCAAGAGTAATAAAGAGAAAGCTTGTTAAAAACAAAGGATTTGTTGTGTCTCTCAAAGCAGACTGTAAACACTTACATGAGTACAGACATATGGATTCAGTACATAGTTGTTTACTCCTGAACTAATATATAGTCCAGTTAATACAGGTCATGTGTCATCATGTGAGAACTGCAGTACAGTATGGGCTCTTACTTCCTGAAATCAGGACCAAAACTTGCAGCATTTGAGGGAGCTACACTGATGCATCACAGAGACTGAAGACAAAATAGCGTTTATCAGTCAACCCAGCAGTTAGTCTGAAACTATTTTTTGTTTAAATGTACATTTTAAAATGTTTTGTTTAACATTGTCAGTGGTCCACAAAAGCTTTCATATTTCTGGTGAGACTCTTTCAAAACTACGTGCGTTATTACGCGCAAGCACAGTTACCAACCTGCTGATAGCTCGCCTCCTCCGGTTTAAAAGTGTTGTCAATCGACTGGAAAAAGAAATTGAAGTGAGGGAAATTGTGCAGCCAGTATGTCCACCACGGGGCAACGTAATCAAGCCGTGCAGTGGCCATTCCTGCTTGAAAAGTCAGTCCCACCTAGCCACTGACTGCGCGCTTCCTTCTGAGACCTTGTCACTCAAATATTCCCAGGTTTTTGTGAGAGAAAAAAATAAAAAATAAACGCGACTTCAGTTGAGCCTACAATCGCCACAGAGCATTAAAAGAGGAAGTTTTTCTTTTGCCATTACATCTTCAGAACAGAGCAGAATATCACTACTTCATACTCCGGTTCCCATAGCTCTCTGAACTGTTGAGTTGCGCAACTACTAAAAAATATACAGCTTCAGTGCAGGCCAAGCGTTTGTATCCGAGACACGGGGTCGAGTGACGATGTAAACCTGCCTCATGGTTTAAACAGAGAAGGCGTGACACAACCACTTTTCAGTCAAATGGGCCAGGCCACACCGTATACTTTAAAGTATGAAAAGTAAACAATAATATGTGTACCCTTTGCACTGAAAACAATATATGAGCAGAATCCCACAACTGCAAACATAAAAATAAAATGAATCAAACCAACACCGAAGACTTGGCGATCACACTATCTCCGCAAGGATGTCAATGGCCTGTGACTACTTCTACACATATTATTGTTTTTAACAAGGAAACTCACAATGTTGATGAAACAACAAATGAATGAAACATCTCTGCCCTTTGGCCCAGAATTGTAGCTGCTGTGTTTGGTGAAAAGAGGCAGTGGTATTTAGTGCACTATTTATGACTTCTGCTGTTAATGTCTGACCTCTTGTGGACAATGAGACGCACTGAGGTGAACAGTAATGAGTATGGTAATGAGATGATGCAGTTAGTGGTACAGTATTTTGGCTTTTATGCTTTTATTTATTTACAGTGTGATGCTTTTTTTTCAGCAATGAAAGTAGAGTTTTCCGCAGCAGAATCACCACATTAACTGTAATAAATGTGCAGGGAATTATTTTGGTGCGGAAACACATTTAAACTAACTTAGTTTCAACAAATGCAGGCACATGTGGCACTTGATTAAACACACTACACACCCAGTGTAACTCGGTGAACGACTACAGCGCAGAAGTAAATGATCATATCACTTTGTGAATTCATGCAGCAAGGCATACAGATGGGTTTTAGCTGTAGAGGCTATCAGTGCAGTAGAGCAAGCATGAGAGAGTGGTACTGGGTAGGATGTTAGACATGAACACAAATGCATAGGAGTTGGGTCATATGGACCTTAACTGCTACTGGATACCAATGTTTTTAAATGTGGAAAAATGTATCCATGAATGCAATTAGTAGCATGAGTGGGATTACAATCACTATTTTGTTGAGCAAAGTAAAGACTCCTGGGAAGAGCCTGCTGATGGGGAAAATTGACAGCAGTGCTATTATGCTGGTATCATGTTGCAAAGGACATTTTAAGACTGTAAAACTGTAGTGGAAACCCTGGTATTAGCAGCGAACAGGCAACATTTCTAAAAATGGATGCAAACACAATGTTTATCCAAAACAAGTCAAATGCATGATACCATGCATGTTTCAAATTTTAAAGTAACACTTGACATACGTATTTGAATGACACAGCAATGTCTTGTTTTGGTTGGTTTAATGT
Source organism: Cottoperca gobio (assembly GCF_900634415.1). NCBI lineage: Eukaryota > Metazoa > Chordata > Actinopteri > Perciformes > Bovichtidae > Cottoperca > Cottoperca gobio. The sequence continues at coordinate 8,077,874 of NC_041362.1, read as the reverse complement.
TTTCTGCTAATATCTTTTGTTCCCATTTCCAGTGATTGAGAATGAGTAGTACTTTGGTGACCAGGACTGTGGGCGACTGCACCGGAAAACATTTGGCTGTATCAGCTTCGCTGTGTGAGGACGTCTGGCTCTGACGCATACATGCATTTCCTGTGTTGTTATGTTGTATGTTATGTTGTTGAATACAGTGTGTTCATTTATTCAAAAGAACTAGGTTGAGGCCTCTGGAATTGCCTATATCATATCTGAATTAGATGTATTTTTGTTTATCCACATTGATATTGACATTTCTTACAATGGAGAACCATGACAAATACAGCAGATTCAACATACAGTCACAGCAGAAAACTACAATACCATCACTTAGTAGTGTAGATAGCAAGCCTTTGGTAATTAACCAAGTGTAATAAAATAAAAGTCCATTGGCAGAAAAGGTTCCATTGGTAGATAAAAGGGAAGATGAAAGTATGTCATTTACATTTTGCCCTGAGAAGGAGTTTTCTTTTTATCTACACGAAGTACAGAGCGGTTTCCTTGCAAGCTAAACCATCTTGATATCATATGGCTACCGCTGTTATTATTTAGATGCTTTGATGCACCTCTACGAGTAGAGTGCCAACAGAGTGTGCTCTGAGTCTGAATACTCAGAGTAGGTGATACTTGAAACACACCGTATGAATATGAATTTTTGTCTGTGCTCTGCTTTCACAAACAGTCGGATTTGGTGGCAGAAAACTCTGCGTTGATTGCCGTGCCAATCACTCTCAGTGTTTAAACCGAGGGAACGATGTGAAAAAGGGAATGTCATGAATAAAAGCACCTCTGTCTGTGCCTCTTTAATTCAGGCCGCATGTCTCAAGCTTCCTCGCCCGCTATTCATTTATTCTTGTAATCTCGGTGCAGACTAAAAATGTCAGACCCACAAATTACATTGATGCTAGTGTGAACTCGCACCCTAAGGATCTGTGTAGTTAAGCCACAAAGTCCACCACAGTATTAATTCTTAATACTTGTTTGCGGGCAGGGCAATTTTATTTCTGAGACTAATTCAACTCATCTATGTGAGTGTACCTTTGTCAATCAGTGTGTGAAATATTCACCAACCCTCCTGTGGTTTGGTTGTAGAGGATTTACTATAAATGTATGCAGTTGTGCTGGCTTAAAGTGCTTTATATTAAAGCCACCACCAATTAGGAAATGGTTCAAATGTTCCTGCAACTCTTCCCCACACAGACAATGGAATTGAACCATTAGGTGGCAGCCCAGCACTTTTACGTAATGCTGAGAACCTTATTTTTTTACTGTACACTGTCCAGTGGTGTCCTCCGGTTGTTGATCTGTGAGGAACACGATCTCAACCCATCATTGCACAGAGCTCCTTTGAGCATAATATTGTCCATAAAGTGAGATCTAATCTTAATGAACACTGGCTGATAGATCAGATACACTACTCCCTTAGAATAGCCTCTAGGGTCACCAGTTTGTGCATTGATGTTACAGAAAGGAAATACATATCAAAGAGGACTTTGAAGTCAAGCAACTTAGACCTCACAGTAAACCTCAAAGTGGGCAGTGACGGAATAAAGTCATACAGTGAGCGACTCAAGTCTCAAGGTCAGTAGTGCTCTAACAGCTCTATTGGAATGTTTTACAAAACGTGTAAAAAAAATTGTGTGCCAAATATTCCTTTAGGGAGCAGGTGATACTCCGACCTTGATTTCTGTGCGAAGCCACATTTCCCCCAGAGCTGACTGGGACTGCCTTGAGAATAATGTCACAGTCCTGATTTGAATGACAGAAAAGTCTGTTAAACCTGTATTTTTTCCCCACAATGTGTAGAATAAGACATGCATGAGATGCCTTGACACTATCTGTGTGCAGTGGTTTGCAGATTCCATTTTCATTATAAAAAAAAAAAAAGGGGAGGAGAAAAGAAAAACACTTTTCACAGTCCTTGTTATACAGTTCTTGAATCTTCCTCATGTGCTCAAGTGTCCTCAACAAGCGCTGGATTTACCTCCTGATTGACTGTCTCCATAACAATCATAGGTATGATTGGTTCATTTAAAAATGTGTTGAAGAGCCTCATGTCTACTTCCTACACTACTGGGCTCTTTTCATGCAAAAAAAAAAAAACAGTTACTGCTCAGTGGAATGTGGAAATGTGTTGTATTGGACTTTTCCTCCTTCATGGTTATTGCTTTTTTGGATTTGTGACTCAAATCCCCCTGCTCTATTTTGAGTGATTTATACATAGGAATGAAGATTTATGCCTGAGAGCTCAATGTGCCAGTATTATCCAATCAAACTGCGCTGCTCAGTGGCTCCTGAGATTGCATTAAAGTGTAATATCAATGCAGCAATCCTCGGGATATTGCCACTTTGAAATATCCAGTGTCCTTCTGATACTATAGTAGTTATGATCAAGGGGATTTGTCTATTTAGGTGATATTTCATGTAGGAGATTGCTTCGGTAAATTAATGAAAAGTTGCCTACCATGTTTAATCTATTTAATCAATGATTGGATAGTGAGAAATGAAATGACAAAGCAGCGGGTGACCTAAAAATAAACAAATAAAACCAAGGGGAATAACCAGATGACAATATATATTTCTGTCTCTACAGTAAATTAAATAGAGCAGAGTCCCTGGAACTTGTTTCCTCAAGAGTGTCCTCATTGCAAAATAAACTATTTTATTTATCTTAATGTCCCACATTAGGTATCGTTGGACACCATAAACACATTTTATTGTTTCAATAGCTTGCCGAGTTGGAGCGATTATTTGTTGATATGAGCTACTATTTCCAAACAGCGACACAATGACCAAGGCTCAGCAAGCACTTTGTGTGGAGGTGATAGATATCGATGTATCATTTATTGTCCTCCATTAGAGGACATTTGTTACCACGGCCTGTACACACATAGGAACAATTAGGGAACATCCATCACAAAAACATAGCCACAAGGAACACAATGCAAGTAGTTGCCCTACTGAAGTGGAATTTAAACACCTCTAACCCATCTGTACCCTTAAAAAAACGTACAGAAAGAGAGGAAGAACATTCTTCAGTAGTGTTATAGCTTAGCAATAACTTTAACACAGTGGGCCGCCCATACAGGGCCACATTTTCCGCACGCAGTGGCCCCACACAGGAGCCGGAAGCCTTTTGATTTCTGCCGCCATTACATGATGTATCGTTTTGAATGACTTTACTTGCCAAGTTTGTATTTATCTTGGTTGTTGTCTGATGTGCAATTTTCTTTAACAAGAAGAGGTCATGTGTTCATGTGCTGATGAAGGCCAGTCTGTTTCTAAAGCATGTACACTTCTTATTATTAACTGTAATTCTTTCTGGCAAGACGCCTGCCTTGAGACTTAGTCTTTTTAGGGTAAAAGTCTTGTTCAGCTTACACATGCTTGGCCCCCCTGCCCCCAACTCTGATTGTGGTTAGGCATTTAAAATAAAATAAAAACTCCGACATCAGAGCCATGTGAGACAGCAGTTTTGATGTCATGATTATAGTATTTTTTTATACAGCTGCCCATTGCTTTTAGGGTTATTTCATGCAGTAATGATTTTTGCTAGTAGAAAAAACTAAACTGACATTGGCACATTTGTCCTTTTTTTTTATTCCCCTGCAGGAAAACGGCTTTCTTAGCATGCAATTTATCCAATTACGGATTTACACCAGTGTGAAGTCGACCATATGATACAGCCTAAGTCTATTTTTCAGCCTTTGGAGCAAATCCAATCATTCCAAATGGTTGCTGATGGTAATAATTTCAACAGCATTGTATTGATAGTGGGTCCATGGGGTGGAAACAAACAAAGCACATGAAGAAAACGAGAGGGGATCCTCTGCAGATGAGGTAAGTAAACGGCCAGGCTCGAGGCCCCTCTAACCCTCACCCAGTGCCCCACATATGTTCTCTCCAGACCTGGAACACCATCCAGCAAGCTCCTCAGGCCGGCCCCAAGTCCTCTAACCCTCACCCAATACCCCCAATACTGTTTCTCCAGCCCCTGGCTAGGTTCCAGCATGCTCCCCGGTACCAGGGACGCAAATCTTTGGCTTATTTTTTCCAAGCGTCAAAACAGAGTACCAGAGGCAAGAAAATCTTTGTCTGCTTTTTTTCCTAGTTGTCAGAAGAACAGAGTAGCAGGACCACTAAATCTCTGGCTGTTTTTCCCCCCCTAAGTGTCATAACAGAGTACCTGAGGCATGACAATATTTGGCTGATTGTTTTCTAATTGTCAGTACCAGGAGCATAAAAATCTTTGGATGTTTTTTCTTCTTCTTCCAAACAGTACAGCGCCCAATTACCGTGATGAAATACAAACAGGCTACAGTACGCCCCACACTCTGCTAAGTGGGTTGGCGCCCACATGGTCCCCCGGAATCTCACGACGATACCAGCGCCCACAGTGGGACCGCCCATACAGGGCCACATTTTCCACCCGCAGTGGCCCCACACAGGAGCTGGAAGCCTTTTGATTTCTGCCGCCATCTACATGATGTATCGTTTTGAATGACTTTACCTTGCTTGCCAAGTTTCTATTTATCTTGGTTGTTGTCTGACGTGCATTTTAAAACTTTTTCTATTGATGATTTATATTGTGAAATATGAATACTTGCAAACTGGTGTCTCCTGTAGAGGAGAGAATAGTCTTTGTGCACTTTTCTCATTTGCATAATTGTTTCCCTCTAATAAATGCATTTAGTCAGTATTGCATCACATTCACCTTTTCTCCACATACATTATATTCAGCTAAGCACTGATACATATTTCAATTCAAGGCAATGTGTGACAGCTTGCTTTACTGTTCTTCCTATCATAATTACATCTTAACTTTTGAGCTCCTGTTCTACACTTTAAGCTCCTGGTACTCTTAGCCACACTCATTGCAAAGCGTAGGCTTATTTCCACCATGAACTGATGGTCATCTGCTGCTTATCAACATAACATTTCATAGAGAGAGATTATCTGCTACAAGCTACACGTTTGTGTGAGTTTAATATGCTTAAATTCATAATTATCTGCTGCATAGCTGATGTGTTTCTGCCTGATGCTCCATATTAAGTGGGCAGCAGCGTTTAGATCTATTCATCTTAATTCATTACACATAGCTCCTTGCTCGGGAGTTTGCGTATTGTGTTGCAAAGCGTTACATATATTGACTTCGTACCACGTTGATACTCACATATGGGGCTGCTGTCAGTCTCGTACTTTTCATACTCTTTTCAAGACTCTTATATGTGTGTGGTTCATTAAATGTGTTTTTGTGAGAACACATTCTAAGTGCAGCTTGTTGAGGTGTGTCGCAGAGTCGTGTGCTAATAGAAAAAAGAGTGAAATTGCCACTCGGTGCAGGCAGAGTAAGTACTGTTAGATTCCCCGCAGAAGCACCGTCCTTGTTGATGCTGAGTCCTCCTCCAAGAATGAACTGAGCCAACATCATGCGAGGCTAAGGGCTTGCATGATGTGCGAGGGCTATCACAGATAATTAAATGCTCTTTCTGTCAATGACACCTTTCAACCTCAGTCTTTTCATACAAACACAAGAATGGGCAAAATCGCAGAGATCCATTCGGGTTGGCAACTTTTCCAATATCCATCGTTGAATAACCAAGAGTGCTCACTTGAATGCTGAAGTAGACAAGGGTACAAATGACAGAATTGCAGTGGCACATGGCTAATGCATTCCAAACAGCTGACAACCATTACACATAATGGTCCCCGCTAAGGACAAGGTCTCAGATTCATTCGCATGTTAAGTGCCCTGTCTGAGTGAAGGATAAGGACTCATTAAAGACTGGTTTGTGATACATTTGACAAACAATACAGGGGACCAAGTGTGGAGAATGCAGTGTGAAAGTGAAGGTGGTGTGTGAGGGCTGATACCAGATAAATGTAATGAATGGAGGGAGGGGTGATTGTGGTGCTGGTGGTGGAGGCCTTTGAATCAGTAAGCTGGGGGTGTGGATCTAAAGTATTCCATAGTAGACATGTACTCTCAAAACTGCTGATATACTTCAATGAGTTTAATCACTGAATTTTAAGTAGTTTTGTCAGTGTTTAAAATGCAACTAATTGTATAATTTGAATAGCTAAGAATGCAAATCAATGGAGTGTAAAGTCAGTCGGTAATTAGACAGATAGGGCTCCTGGTGGAATAATGTCCAATTGTTTCTAGGATGTGGAGGGAATATATGAAGCCACAGGCGAGGGAATTAAACACTGTATGTGGACAATAAATGGCACTTTATTCTAGGACAATACAATATGAGCATTTGGTGAAAGCTGCAATTTTAATCTCCCAGCACATCTTGAAGACTAGTCAAGATATTGTCCATTATCCTTGGACATGAAGTGCAAGGTCGAAGAAGGCGGACAGCATTGTCCTGCATACATTCTGGGTTTTTTCACTTCTCTGCAAAGCTTGTACTTTTTTATTTGGTAGTGAAGGAGCTGCAGAGTGGGAGAGATTGATTTAGTGGGCTTCAGCTGCTTTTGTGTCTGGAGTTGCAATTTAGATTTGGAAGACAGAGGGGCTGCAATCAGGAAGAGGTGGTAATCAATTTTTCTTGTTTATGTGTGCGCACGTGTGTGCATGTACGCGTGTGTGTTGTGCTTGTTCCCAAGGCTGCAGAGAACAGACCAACGGCCAGTGGAAAGTGAGAGGAGCCTGTAATGTTAACCATTGTGCTTCCTTGATGATACTCAGATACTGGCCATGCTCTTCATTACATGGCTTCCTTTTTGTTACATGCTGCAGATCTTAGTTTTTTCGTCATACCTACATACTTATCATTCATATATGTATTTTTTTTTGTTCAATTTTTAGACAATCGTTGTTTCTACACAGGGAAATTGTGACTTTTAAAAAAGGCCATTTCTGAACATTTGCCCTTGGAGAACAGAGGAGGGTTTCCAGAAAGTTTCTCTGAGCACTTTGTTACAGCTTGAGGACAGTTGAGCCAGCTGGGTCTTCATTAGTTTTAAACAACACGACTGGTTTTTGGCGGGCACCGTCAGTGCGGAACATGTTTTCGCCGAGCGAGTGCCACGATCCTGTGAATGAGAGAAGAAAGATAGATGAGCATACACTAAGGAGTTAGTTTTCACCTTGAACACACCATCACTCTTCTTGACTAATTTTCAGGTTCAAGCGGTCAAAGAACTGCTGCTTGACAGAGAGACACATGGCATGCCTGGCATACAACTAAAAGATTAATCACTCAATTGGATTCTACAATCCCACAGAGTATCAAACAATTCGTCAAACAGAACTGTATATTCTTGGGAGGAATTATCGTGTCTACAGGCACAAATCGAAATAAAAATACATAATTGGAGCATTAAAAAGGAAGAACTTCCCTTTTAAGAAAGAGCTGACGATGCTGACGAGGCACTGATTTCATTCCTCTCCGAGAGATGAAGTGTGTGCTTCATGTAATGACTGCAAAGCACCAGAGAGAGGTCGGACGGACATTCTTGGTGGACTTTTCTGGAAGACGTCCAGTGGGGGGGGGGGGGGGGGGGGGGGGATGACCTGCAGTGCTGGCAGCCCCACAGTACATGTCTCCACGCTGAGTGAAGAGCAGGTGGTACTGTGAGCCACCGGTCTGCTTTTAATTCATGCAACTGTCTGAAGGATGAGCTTGTGAAGTGAGTGAGAGCAAGTGGGGAGCACACGTCTTCCATCTTTACAGCTGTGTTTTAAATGGATGGACTGAAAACACAGCCGGAGAATAAATGCTACTTAAGAAAGTAGGGAAGAATATATATGATCTCCATAGCAGTGTGACATCAGCACCACACATGTCTCTCTGTGTTCAACACGATGCCCATTACGGCTCATTTGCTCCGTAGGTCTCAGTCAGCCTGCCGATGTCCAATGTAATGTGATGTGCAGCGCTGGTACAGAGATAAACCACTACAGGCGATATAATGCAAGGACAATAATGTGAGCTCCCACATGAGTCCCTGAAGCCAAGGCTCACTCTCCTGCCTCTCATTATGGCAGATGTGGTGGTATACAGGGACAGGACGGGACAGGAGTGACACACACACACACACACACACACACACACACACACACACACACACACACACACACACACACACACACACACACACGGCACATAAACTGGACCGTGAAATAGACGGAGTGTCTGCAGATTGGCTAGGAACGGTAGAGGTAGTTTATTGTGTGTGAGGATGAGATGGGAGGAACTGATTCTCATTTAATGACCAGCTGTGTGATGTGGACTCCTACAGACCCATCTAAAAACATGGGCATCCACACAAAAAGGGCATGCCCACCTTCAGCCTGGAAGGATAATAAGATTTGTCTCCCGCTGACTTGAATGGTAAGGTTTTCCACTGAAGAATGGTGGGGAGCTGCCTTTCAGGTTGAACGGGAGAATGATCTCACATCACTGATAGAGGTTCTGAAATCCGCTGCTGCTATTCAACGTCGCCATGTATTCACAATGCGCGAGCCCCTCGTCATATCACGAAGACTAGGACACATTACTATGCATCACATCAGTATACAGTGTTGGTCTTTTATCAAAGCCGCAATGCATGATTTGTTTTGCCGCTCGAGGGGAGCAGAAGCAAGTTGTGAACACAACACAAGACTTTTAAACATTTAACACTTTAACATCACCCTTTAAATTCATATTGCAAACAGTTTTAATAGAAAACTGTTGCTTATTTAAACATCAGGCAGTTATCGAGCAACATTATCACTTATTTGGAGTTGTGGCGAATGTAAGTCCAATTTAAGTCCTCTTTTTTAGCTCCGCTTTTGGTCTCTACCAACTGTTTAGGGAAATATCTGACTCTTTAGCTGCTAAATGCGCCAATATATTCACTAGATAGTCGCTAACTGTGTGTACCAGCTGTTTGGTGCTGAGCAGGTAGTGTGCAGTGTTTTTTTTTTAGAGCTTAATCGTTGAAACAGCTGTGGCCGAAGACGACATTATGAGCGCGTTGATAGGGAAGCAAAGCAGTGAAGTTGCAGTTAGACGGATTTAAAAAAATAAAATGAGCCGAAACTCACTATAAAGCTCCGTAAAGCCGAGGGGGAGCTGCAGATTCAGGTGATAATGAGTGACCCCTTTACTATTGTTCCCTCGTTTTCACATTTGATATCATGTGTAATAGCTGCAGCTGTGTCAGAACAGTCTGTGAACATTTGTGCAGAGATTCTATTCCATTTAGTGGCTTAGGAATTATTATTGTAACCTACTGTTCATAGATATTTGGAGCCATTTTGAAAAACTGGTGGTGGATCCCCAAAGCATCGTCTACAATTTAATTTGATTATTATCTTTGTATCTTTTTGTGTTTTGAGATATTGCATCATAAATTCAGAATTGCCCAGGGAAGAGGAGATGCACCTCAGGAATATACTTTCATTCTAAAAAAAAAAACAGACAGTTAAAAATATGTATTTTTCAACTAAATAAGATGTTAAAAATACTTTTATCCACATTTTAATAATATTGTTCTAGTACATTCTTTTTACTGTAACTAAAAATGTTTTGGTCTACTGCAGTGCATACCATGCATCAACAGTATAACAATGTAATTCAAAGGAACTCAATATAAGTCTGCAATTTGTATTTGTTTGTTATTTAATATTGCTATGATTATATTTTATTTATTTTGGACGATTATTTGGACAGATACTGTACGTAAACAAAAGTTGACAAACTCAGATTATTTTAACCTCAGTGTGTATGACCTCACATATCAGAGTTACCATGAACAGGTTCAAAACCAAAGTAAATCAGTTGAATTATTCTTCACTCACTTTCATCATCTTCAGCTTAATGACATTAATTATGATGCTGACCTTATTTCTCATCCATTTAACTCATAATTGAAACAATTATCACAGTAATAATGGTCTCGACACTGCCCAAAAACATAATTTGGAATCTTTTTTTTCTGATGCATCATGTCTCTAGGTCAAGGCAGGTGTTATAGAGTTTTTGTATTTTTGCATTAATTAAAAACTTGCCGAGCCAAAAGGTCCACTGATAACATATACAGTAAATATGATTGAGTACAAAAGTTTCCTGAAGTTGCCTCTCCTGACAATCATTAATATAATAAGTAGACATACAGCCTCAGAGTCAAAAGTGCAAATGTTTCCCAAAGGATGTGAACTGAAATGAACAAAAACACGTGGAATAAATATATATATATATATATATATATATATATATATATATATATATATATATATATATATATATATATATATATGAACTTAGTTGGCACAACATAACTGCCTGCTGCCAGGCAAAAGTCAATACGTACAAAACATTGTTTAGAGTTCATTAATGATCCACTCATCCAACAATAAATTGATTGGGATTTTTTTCCAGGAGACATTACCCTGCATTGAAGAGTTGCTATGCCAACTTACCCACTTAAAGAAAACAGTTGAACAACTTGTTTGCCATTGAAACAGTATAAAGAAACTTAGTCAGAACTGAAACGTAATGATACACTAAATGTGTCAAGCTAAACTCCGAAGCTTGACATATGGTGCGTACCGTTTTCCTCTTGCACAAACAGTTAAATCGCAGAACTAAAAGTACCAGCAAACGCTCCACAACAGATGAGACTGTGACCTTGATTGTGATTTCCCATCAATCTAACTGAAGCAACAGAATCCAGTCCTCTAACAAGATTACTTTACTTTGATCAAATAGATTTCACTCTTGAGACAAAGTGATCTGGCTGCATCCGTTCCTTTATTTAGAAAACATAAACACTTTGTCACCAGTCACAAACAGACATGCCGAGTGATGCATTATTGCAAGAATCAATCTCAGACCTTTACTCTCACTGTATTCCCTCAATTTATCACGGCGGGAAAAAAAAAAGACCGCTTCCCCCTCTTCCCCTGTACTTTTCTCACATTTGTCGTCTCTCTCCCTCTCAGGCATGTCAACAAAGTCTCTGTGACAATCCCATAGGTGCATCGTGCAGTTTGCTTCACGTTGAGGTTAAGAGGCTGCTCTATTTGGCAGTCAGTCAACGGAGACCCCTCCCCTCTGTGTGCTCTGTTCAGCTGGTTAGATTGCAGACCGTCAGCGTAGTCACTGACTGTCACCGCAGAATGACAGTGTCCTGACCAGCCAGATTCTTCTGAAGCCGATGCCTCCGGGTCCGCCCCGGGGTTGTTGAGGCATGCTGGAGTCTGCCATAGGTGGAGGAGTCCTGCAGTACCTCAGCTCATTTTGATTAATGGACCCCTCTATGCCCCTGAGTGAGCAATTATCAGAGGGTAGGCAAAGTCGTTCATCACTGTAACTGAGCAGCAGGTCTCTTCCACTGTTGAAAGTCCCACCTGCAGGGTGAGGGGTCTACATCCGTATCCTCCACCTCTTCCCGAACCAGGCGGCTGCCCCATGTTTGACCAGGCGGGTCTGTAAGAGGGTCAGAGAGGCAGGTCTGTACGGCGTCCGTTACCGGCAGATCAGATTTCCCCACGGTAAGTGTTTAGCCTGGGATTTTTATTTTTTGTTGCCTTGATCAAATTCCAGCCTGCATGTAACTGTGAGGTCAGGCTCCTACTCAGTCCTGTGGCACCAAGCCTGGAATTCACTTAAGTCTCTGCAACATGACTGGCACGTGTTGTGAACAAACCGTTGTCCGCAGCTGTTGGTGGATGTGTTCAGCATACCAACTGTCCTTCACAGAGTGAAAGAAAGCCACAGTATTTTATCTAAAACCAGAAACTCAATCTCCAAAACTTCACTTCACTTCAAACACACACTTCTTCCCGTCGTACGGTTCACGTGAAAGAAGGCGTGCCGCGATAATTGTGGTATTAAAACGTTCTGATATTGTTATGTTAATGCTTCATATGTGATAATATTGTATAAATAGTCAAGGAAATAACAGATATATACTTTTGCACAGTTATGATTAGTCTCTCGCTCTCTCTCTCTACACTCATATTTTGAGTGTAAATCATTTGCCAAATAAGAGACAAAATGCACAATAAACAAAGTTAAAGACAACTTTGACTGATAGCATTAGCATTTCTTTATCAATAATTCTTTTGGGCACAATAATCGTGTAATGAAAATATGACATGGGGAAGTGAAAGACAGCCCATTTGAAAGATTCCCCATTTATCGCCATAAAAGCTCTCGTCCTCTCTCCATTTATTGACATGTTCGTTCAGATAAACAATTACAATCATTTTTATTTTCCATTTGTGTAAGGGCTCATCAGAAAAGAAGAATGAATCGCTGCACCCACAGAGAAGATTAGTTCAAACGCATATTGACATTAAGAATATTACTGAACAAAGCGCCTACATTAAAAGACTAAATGGCACTTGATTAGCAAATAATTTGCCGTCAACATCATGTTCAAGCCTGTTTAGCAATCAACATTTAACAGGCTGTAGCAGAATCGACTGTGACTCACCCAAAAACAAAAAAACACCTAAAAATGCATTGACCTTACTATTGTTAGTGTCCATTAGTGTGACTGACAGGTCGCCCCTGAGGGTTTGTTAGTATCCACCGGACTTCCTGTTTTTTTTAGTCTAGCTGAACAATCTCTGACCTCTCATTCACACAGAAACTATAACATCCCGTTCTCCATCTTACAAATCATGTGCAAACCCATATCTCCGTTTTCATTTACATCTTTATCAGCTCTCCATTCTCTGCACTGCACTTATTCTGCATTACGGGGAGGTTTGCATTTGAGATGGAAAGGACATTTACAGAACTGGTAAGTAATAGGGATATCAGAATCGCTGCACTCATAGCAGCACGGTCATTGCATAACACACAAGCAATCCAAAATCCCCCCCCCCCCCCACACACACAGTTAAAAAAATGCAATTTAACAAAATTGTTGTTCCTTCCAGAGACCAACAATTTACCTGAATCTATTGGTCAATTACCAGTTTGTGTTCAGTCTGACCCCCTTCGCCTAATGTCTTTGGAGGAAGACAAGAATCTGATTTCCTTTTAACGCCGTCTAATGGGCTGTCGACCGATACATTATGAATGCAAACCAGCCGAACACAAACCATGCTACCGTCGCTATTAAAAGGCCTTTTCCTATTTATTGATTTCTCCCCTCTACTTTTAGCTAATTATTTTCTCCTCTTGTTATGCATGCTGGCGAATCTGTTAAATACTTTCCATTGTGGACTCTACAGAGGATTTGGAATGCATTTGAAGTACAGAGATTTTGTTAGACCGCCCTGTTATCAAATCCCAACAGCAGTGGAACGCATCCAAGATGAGCAATGTCTCCGTCACTATTTATATGCATGTACGAGTGTCTCTGTCTTTGCACCTGAGAGGAGAGTGGGCAGGGCTGGCTTTGTTTCATTTCACCCACATTTTGAATACTAAGTAGCCAAAAATATATTAGATACATGATTTATAAAAGCTTTATTATTATTATTATTATTATTTATTTTTTTTAGAAAGAGGCTGGTTTCTTTAATTTCACTAGTTTGTATTTTGAAGCTAGAAGGAAACGGCTTAACATAAATAACTTACAGGAGTGTGATAGCTACATTTCTCCACATGAGGTCAAATTTATCATAAAGAAATCTGGTGGAGACATTTGCTGCTGTGCACTGGAAACGCTGAAATCTATGCTGCCTCCTTGTCCGCCCTCCATCTCACTCTCTCCTCCTATATCTCGGTGTCTGCATCTTATGCCATTCCCTTGCCCTCCTTTTTTCCTCCATCTCTAACTGTCTTTTCCATCTCTAGCTCGCATCTTTATATCACTCCAATTTTCACATGGTGAGATGGAAATTTGAGTGGGAAGACTGGTTTGCAGGATAAGATGGAGGTCTCAGAGTGGACCAAAATAAAATCCAATTTCAACCAAAAAAAATTAATTGCCACCCACCTCCCCAAACTGCAGCTCTCCTAGCTTCCCCTGCACATCATCAGCAAGTCTTACTTGCACATCTCCAGAATCTCAAAACCTGACACGCAGCAGGAGGGCAAAAAATAAAAAAACGAGACGGACCATGCACTAACCCACCTCCACTCTCTCACAACTGTGATTGGACGCACACCATTGCACTTCTTCTTTTCCTAAAGCTACAACTTGCTTCACATCATATAGAGTGAAGCTGTGCTCCACATAATATGCAATGCTCCGAGTTGCATGTCCAGACTTTTAAAAGATCTAAAAAACAAAGGGCTTCATGCTTTTAGTTTTGTTTTTTTAGCTTTGTGACGGCCAGCAGGTTTGATTTAGACGGATGAGGCGCAATAAGCTCTTCTCTGTTGAGATCACTTTTCTATGCAGTAAGCATTGTGTCCATTGTGCTAATGATGGAGGAAAGCCTCTCACAGTACGCATTTATTAGCCATCAAAACACTATAAACCTCACAAGGCCACGGCTAACTAAGCTGACAGCTGTGGGAATGTTGACAGGTGAAAAGAGAACAGAGGTTGAAAAAAAAAAAATACATATCTGCGAAACAAAATAAAATGAATAAGGGATTAAAGCTTTGAATAACATGTCTGTTTATCCAGCGCTTTCTTAGATCTTTACATCTACAGGGTTACAAGTGTGCGAGTATTCATTGATAGCAGCTTTGTTGAATCAAATTCAGATGTAGTGCTCCAATTCAGTCTCACGTTGAGTTTTTTTTGTACCACAACCTCCCAAAACAGAGGAAGAAGAAAAAAAAAAATCCCAGATATCTTCAGATATTTTTGGCCAGCAAAGTTAGGAAGCATCTACTTATTTTTGGAGGGTGAGCAATAAGGATTCTCCAGAGCTGTAATCTAGTTGAGTGACAGCAGCACACAATGCCTTTCTCCACACTTAACCAGAAGACATTCAGTAAAAGCAATGCACTTCATGAGGAGAACACAGACAGCGAGCGAGGTGAGAGGAATGCACTCAGGCACAAAGAGATAAGAAAGAGGAAAGAAGATGAAAGACCGCAAAAGGTGGGTAAAAAAAAAAATACAAAAATCCTCTCAAGATCTGAAATTTTGTTCTTCCTACTACACATTTTTTGAGGTAGATCCTCAGTCATTTGGAGCCTCGCCCTGACTTCCATGTTTATCATGGTGTGTGCCCACATTCTGCTGGTTGTAAATGAAACACATCTTTCAAGGCAAGCCCTGTGAGACAATTTATTTAAAGATATAGTATCATTGATTTGTAAAAGTCCACACTGCACAAGAAGCAGACAAAATAGGACAAATACAGTACATACACATTCAAAAAGACTTAGCTGAGGCAACATAATACAGCTCTCTGCAGTACCCAATGTCACTGATCTCAACGCAACATTTGTGCACAGTTTTTCAACTCGTATCAGAGCTCCTACTGGACTTCTGATATTAAACATACTTCACCATTTCAATCCTCCACTCTCTGGAGATGTCAAGAAAATAAAAAACTGAAAAATCCATACAAAAGAAACCACACTCAGCTGCTCAATCAAGGTGAGTGAAGTATATACAAATTGTTTTGGACTCACAGGACTTACTGTGGGTATAAATATAGACACACAAACTTTCAGCAGGATAAGGTCAGTTCAAGGAGTAAACTAGGCCATACAGCTTATCCTCGGAGTTTGAGAGGGATACAAATTTGAGTTGAACTGAATGCACTGCAGAGTCCAGTGGGACTGGGGAGGAGGAGAAAACACAAGCAGAGACGGGTACGGTCCACAGTGTTAGATTTTCCTCATTTTCCTTGTTCTAAGCGTCTTTCGATGCGGGGACGTGGCACACTCGATCATTACAATTTCCATAACCTTGCTATTTCATGGGAGGATAATAAAAAGGTTTAATTCAGTGGAAGCAAATAGCACCTTATGTCCCAAGGCGCCTTTATCTCACAAAAGAGATATCAGATGGTACAATGCGTGCAACCAAATTATATTTGTTTGCCTCAAAGTGCAAAACAATCTTGCAGGCATCCAACGAGTGCTTTGAAGGATTGCTCGTATGCCAGGATGAGGCCAGTTTAATCCTCCAGATGTAAACGGTGCATCACTTTCGCTTCGTTGAGGGTCGGAGAATCCTGTTTGTCTCTTTAAGAGTGCTGTACTGGAAAACACAGGTAAAAGTGGTTGTCCACCCAGATACACAAGAAGTAAATCCATTAACATGAAATGAGGTGCAGCATGGGGCTTGAAGGGTGGCGACATGAGTGTTAAGTAGGGTGCAGTCTCTGCCATCGCAGGGGTGGGACCCAGAAAGCCTTGTTTTGATCACAGTTGTTTTGTTCAGCCATGATTGTGGTGATAAGCTTGGGCTTATTGTGAGGGCCATTGTTCTGAAAATAGAAAAAAACATACAAATACAAAATTCAAAAACTTGATATATTCTACAAAACCCTATTAGCGATAAATCATTTGTCTTCAAACACACACACACACACACACACACACACACACACACACACACACACGATTTCATCAACTTTGAAGTTACAACTCCACATGTGCATGCAAACACTGCCGCTGTGCAGGCAACGCTTTTCAGACCCATTGTGTGCTTCTCATCTCCGTCCTCATTAGACGGCAGCAGATAACTTGGCCCCTCAGCCGTGTTGGAAGGAAGCAATCAGACTTTAATCAATACTCGCTTGTCAATCAATCTGATGTAAAGGAGAGAAATCAAGATTTCACTGACCATGCTGTTGTCTGCAAGTCAAACTAGGAATGTCATGCTGCCACTGTCCTTTCATGGTCATTGTTGGTGCACTGGATTGCTTCAGATTGCGTCGGTGTTGGTTGTAAGTGAAAACATGGGCGGTGTCCAACTGCACTATGACCCCAGCCAGGCCTCTAGGAGTCTTTACAGTCACGGTATACAGGTCGCACTACACCAAAATAGCCATGTGTTCACCCATTCAAAAACCCAACATGCTCCAACACACAACATGCTGTAGATCAGTTTTATTAAAAAGGAACTTATCAAATAAATATAACAAAAAAAAAGAAAATATAGATTTCTCACTGCAGTTTGATTACTGTCCATTGCATCAACCTTTCATATCAACCAACGCTACCCTCGATTCTTCTCATCTGTTCTAGTTGAATTGCCTTCCGGCTCCAAACTGCTTTCTCAATTTATTAATCTACCAACTTCCCAAACTATGCTCACCATTTCTCAATGGCCTGCCTATGCTGAATTGCATGTGTTGTCCACTGTAGTCTTTGTTTTATTGTTACATCAATTCAGTTGTACATGTCCCGTTTACATATACTGTACGACATTTTAATTTATGGTTGCCAATGGTGCTGAATGGTGTCCCGTCCTAGAGCCGATTTCAATGTGCACTGCCCCTTTAAGATACCACTAGATGATCATTTTACTAATTGTTGTATTTCGCATGCATGCATCCCAACATGGATCCGTCTGCCTCGCCGCCTTGTCCCATTGTCTTCTGCATCCCCATCTCAGACTATGCCGCCATTCCTTTCCACTTGAAAAATTGTTCTCAATTAACGCGAACACTTCCTAGATCATCACTTTCAGAAATCTGCAGAGACGTTCATTCTGTTTCTCTAATGGTTCTGGCCAAGACCTCCCCCCCCCCCCCCCCCCCCCCCGTCTGAACCTAAGTGCTTCCCCTTCACACCAGGAGCTCAATTTCATGACTGTCTCTTCTTCTTCTTCCCAAAATACACTTACTGCACTCAGAATACGTTTTCTTCTCTCACCCTGCTCCTCGTACATCTCTAAACTCGTCACATTTCGTGACTCAAAACCATTTATACTAACCCACCTGCCTTCCCTCTCGTCTCCTGTCCTAGTACCTTGTCCCAGTTAATCAAACTCCTCCTTGCAGTATAATTGCCTGTTAAAGTTTCTCAACCCAGTCCTGTAATTATAAAGCATAATAGCCCTACTCTGTTAGACGGGTGTACAGCTTAGCCGTCTAGTCAGCTGACTAACATGTTACATCACAGACTCAAGGTCAAACACAACACTTCTCTTCCGTTTACTGCAATGGAAGATCCAGTTTTTACAACCAAGTATTTGTCTTCTGGGAATTCCCCCTCCACCACCCTTTTCCTCATGTAGCAAACCTATGTGCAGACTTTCTCTGCCCTAAAGTGCTGTTCTTTAGTCACCGAATCAGCCTGTACAGAGTGTACAAGCACTACACTAGTCATCTATGCCCAAACAAGATGTACATTTAGTTTTGCCTTTCTACCCCAACCCACAATTTGCCTCTCTTTCTCACATTCACAAATGGAACATACACAGACCTGTTTTGACTTAATACAAGGGAGATTATTGTTTTCTAGTTAAATGCATTTCTGTTACTGTCAGCATGTCTTGGGATCAAAGAGCCCTTTACCACTGAAATGCGCTTGGAAGCAATAACAATGGCTGGATCTATTCCATAGTACACTTGGCAGGAATTTTAGAGGTCAATGTGGATTAAATAGCTCCCAAAAAAAAAAACCCCTTCTAATTTAGTTACAGTGCAACTGAAATCTCGTCTTTCAGGAAACAAAAACGACCCAGTCGCATTGAAATCCTACAGAATATGTCAAGACTGGAGCAAACGAAACAAATCCTGTGAAACTAAATGTTATGTACCTGGTGTTTTTCGATGTATATTATGGGTTTGGTCTTATAGTCTCTCACATGTTCACTAGGCACGCTGTACTAGATCCATCATAGGCTCTAAACCAGATAAAAACATTCAGGTTAAATGTATGTTAGCTGAACAAAATGCACAGGTTATTAGTAGAACAGCTGTATTGTGAATAGCAGACTTACGTTGTGCCTCTGATGTTTCAGTTTGTTGGGTGGTAAAAAACGAGGTACAGCTCTGTGCCATGCTGAGGCAGAGGGTACAGAAGGTGTAGCTGCAGTCTCCTGAACACACGCCAGAGCACACGTCCACACACATCTGGCAGCAGATGTCACAGCAGCAGCGTTCGGAGCAATATCTCCAGTCGCCGCACACACACGAGCAGCCACCAGCCGCTCTGCAGTCCGGCAGGCAGGAGTTGCAAGGCTTGCAAGACTGTAACCCCATGGGTCTGCCTGTTGAAAATACACACAGACAAGGGGAGACGAGATATTGGAGGAAATCACCGTCGGGGAAAAATAGACTCCTTTTCACGTCCAGAGTTGGAATTGAGGATGTATGTAGAAAAGAAACGGGAGAAAAAGATGCTAATAAGTCAGCCTGTCCTGAACATTGTACAAGTCTCCTGCTAGCGCCAGTTAAGACCAAAGTTCCGGCAGTATTATATTTTCTGGGAACAGCGTTTCCAAACTTTTAGATAAAATGCTTGATGTCATACTTTGACCCCTGAGGCCTTACTCCAGTCTGCTCCATCATCTCCCACATTCATGAAGCAAAGAATGAAGTCAGCCTTAACAACAATTCTGCTCTTGAATAAAAAAAGATTAACCTCAAATGCAACTACCAACAGAGTTACTGTTGACACAAACCACAAAATAGTCATAACACCAAAGAAGCATTTTATCCTGTTATGTGCATGAAATTCAACAAAGATGCTCTTTCTCAGGACTACTTGTCCCGGGGCCTTCAGGATGGAGATGGTGGTAAGCAAGAACATTAGCAACACTGATTTGATTACGACAACAGCACTACAAACCACCCTCATTTCTGAACAACTCATTTCTTATAAATACTAATTAATGAGAGGAAAATAAGGATTTCGGCATTTATATGGAAAGGCCAAAACCCTACGGACATATGGAAACATTTGGATCAGAGGAACCAATCAGACATACCTCTTCAATCACTATTAGGAGATGAAAACTACTCAAGTAATACATTCAGAGAAATTGAACTGCTGGAAAAAGATCTCCCTGAATGTCTGGTTCAGAGAATGCAGTAAGTTAAAGTAATAACACACTCACTATGTAGAAAGACAGTACTTCTTCAGATATCCCCAAGTTAGGCACAATTTCAAGAAATATTATTATATATTAATATTAGAGTAACTGGATAGAAATGGATCTGATTAATGTGTTTATCGATGCATACAAGTCCAATCTTCACAGAAAATTGGTTGAGAATGTATTCATTCCTACAGTGTGCTAAGAGCCACTCCTCAATGCCAAAGTCAAATCTAAAAATGGGAGAAGGAAGCCAATACAACCGTCAGAGGAGGAATGATTTAACATGTATACAACACATGTGACTACTTCAAGTTCAGGTCAATGGAGCGAATTTGTATAAAGAAATATCAGGTTTTTCATTACCACAAAGATTAAATAATTATAGAGTGGCAAACCAGGATACGATCACTGCTGGAGGAAGTGTGAGAACTCCTAGGCTGCTGTCTTTCACATCTTTTTGGGACTGTGCTGTAATTGGACCTTTACTGTCTGGGGGTAGTAGCAGAGAAAAACTCAATAATTGGCTCAGAGATTGATCATGATTTCAGTGTAATATTTAAATCAAAGTCAATTTTCATGACAAGAATCTTCTCCAAATACTGCCTGCATGTGTACAAAAAAAAGGAACTTGATGATTAAAAAAGATCCAGCAACAACATAACAGAGCATAGTGCTTGTTAAGAGAATTGTCAGCATGTTCAGCATAGGAAGGTTGACTTTCTTCTTGAAACTGTGTATGGATACATTTGCTAATCAGTGGATGAAATGGTTACTTACAGTTTAATACAGCAGGGGATTAGGACATTTTAAATTATGCTAGTTTCCTTTATCCTCAACAACCTCTTTAAACTTTGAGTTTGAACTGAGGCCAATGTGAACTATGTGGAAGCGGATAGACAGGCATGACCTTGACCCCTTGTGCATTACCCATCTGTTGTACCCTTCCTCTGGACATCTGTGTGCACTGACCCTTACCCTTACTGACCTCTCACTATTGACACACAGACATGTCCCTGTAGACATGTACAAGGAGATTTCTTTCGACAACATACAATTTAATACTGGCCCGTGTGTATTGGTTTTCCCCAAAATAAGTATGGCAGCCCTTAACGCTTTGCAATCTTATTACCAATGTATATGTGATTGTTAAATATACCCCTTTGACCCATTTTGGTATAGATCTGTTCTTGTTCATTCTAAAACAAAAAAAGTTAATTAATAAATAAAAAGATACTAGTAGTAAACCAGATGTTTGAAACAATTTGGAGAATTTATTTTCATTTCTACTCAAAAACACATTTTATGGAGATAACAATGTGCAGAGTTATTGTAATGATCCTCATTTTACACATCAAATAAAGGCTGACATAAAAATTAAAGAGCACTTACTTCATACACTGAAGTTTGATGACAAATGCAGATATTCCCAGAGCATGTAAAATAGACACCTAAATGTCACAGTGATCACACATGAGCGTCATTAGAACAATCAGTCTGGAGCCAATCATGTGTGACGCCCAGCCCACTGTCTTGAAGGCAAACTCAGCACTCAATTGGCTGATGTGGGATGTTGGTCAGCTGATCAGGATCAGCTGAGCCCTTAGGCTGTATAGAAGCTGGGCCATGTGTTGATTGTGTCTCTCTTACAGCTGACATTGCTGCTGACTACATTGCTGTTTGGTTTTGCACCTCCATGGCATGCGACACACACCCATGCACTGCTTTCATTGCTGATCTACCCACTCCGTTGTTGTTTTTTTGTTAACCTTGATTTAATAAATTGTTGGTTTTAGGTATATCTCTTGAGTGGACTACCTCTTTGTCATATTTGTCACAACATAAATCGTGAGGATTTAACAGAAGAAAAAGCACAATTCACCCGTGTGTGTGTGGCGTCCACTTTATGCTCATGCTAAAGCTATGTTTACGTTAGCAAGGATAACATCGCCGCTCTTCTCACTCCCACGGCTTGAGCGGTGTATCTCGAGCTCTTTGCGAGTGATTTACACGGGCATGGACGAGCACCCTGCCATCTTTCAGTGGTTTAGTAAGAAGACTACCAACCCAGCCAGAAACAAAGAAAGTATAAGCATCTAAGCTCTTGTATGCCTTCATTTGTGCGTTGGTTGCCCACGACGTTTGTAGCACAAGGTAGTTCACAATATCCGAATATTCAATCGGCGGTAATGAATCTAAATCCTCAATATAATCCGACGGCTTTAGCGTGTACGGGTCACGGCCGCAGATTTGGACTTTTTCTCTGAATCTTGCCTTTACAGAGGACTCCAGAGAGTCAGAATACTTTGAAGAAGTCGGAGTTGTATTGTTGTAGTTGTTCACTTTAGACGCCATTTTTGATTTGTATATCATCCAACATGGCGTCGCACGCATAGGTCACACAGTTTTGTCACGTGTTTGCACACGAAGAATAGAGGCCAGTGCTACACAAACACAGAAAAACAACATGGCAGTAAATATGCCGATTGCATTTTTGCACTCGAGCGTGTGCAATATTGTATTGTACGGTTTGTTATGATTTGTGATGTATTTACACTCTACACCTATTTCAAATTTTTATATTGCATTTTTATCCTTTATATTTCTCTTTTTAAAGTCATATTTTTCAAACTAGTCTTTTCGAAGAGCCTCAGGATCACGTTACAACAAAGGGACCTCTAAATCCTTGAATCACTGAAACATATTATATATATATACTCACGTTACGTGTCGTATAGTACTTTCTGTAGTACAATGCAGAAGGGATCATACAGTAAAATATATTGAAGTTGATTGATAAAAGTTAGAATAACACAGTTTGTGGCATATGTGTCATTTTATTTTATTGAGTCTTTAAAAACGAATTACTTCTTTCCAAAACCCAATGATCCTGTGATTAAAAATTCTACCCAGGAAACAGATTGCCTTTATATTTTTACTTACATATTGTATTCTCACTGGAGCTGTATTCATCACGGTTAATCAAGGACAGAGAACAGACTACATCTGTTCACATGGCAGCTCTCCTGACGTTTTATTATTTCCATTCCTTCCTTTCTCCTCTCTGTCATTCTGTCCCTTTCTCTCTTTCACCCTCTTCCTCTTTTTTTAGACAAACACACATTCTTTCTTGCTCCCCATAACACAAATGTCGAGGAGAATGACAGTGGAGCAGATTTGTCCTTGACGACTCTGAGAGTGAAGTGACAGTAATAAAAGGTGGTTGTGAGCTATTGTTGGCCCTGGGGCATCTATTAATGAATGACATGAAACAGCCATGTGATTCGGGGACAGGCAGAGGGAGGAGGACTGATGGAGGACAGGTGACAGAAGCCTACACACAGCCCTCACCTGTGATGAGCTCAGCCGCCACCTAGCACACAGGGTTCGCAATTCCGCATACGTTCGATGGCCTGTTCTCCGAGGGGGGTGCATCCACACACTGATGTGCACTCAGGCGTGCAAGCAATGTAGGCTGCACAGGTGTCAAAACACACAACCACCTACAAACACTCGCCAGCTGAAGACATTCTGTCAAAACTTTGTGTTTACTGTAGAATAAATCACCAGCTATTTCATTACATTATTCATGTGCTAAGTAGACCCCTCTGCACCTGAGGGCAACTTGCATTTTCTTCACCTCCCACTCACTCTGACTCTCATACCCGGATCATGCACTGATACAAACCCTAGTGACAATTCAGCTTAATCCCCAGCTTCCCGTGCTGCAGTGCATCCTGGGGAAGTGAATTGTTGTGAGGGTGGAAATGAGGCTATTTCAGGGATCAAGCATTTTATATTCAACACACTGAAAGTACAGCACAGTTTCGGGTTCTTACACTCCAGCAGAATTTGTTGGTCTGTTCCACTGATATAGGGGATACTTATAGATAATGAATTGATTGGGGTGATAAGTGTCAGACCACTAATGGAATGCAGTACTTAACCTCCATAATCCCTTTGTGCCCTTCACTTAGTGTCAGGATAATTAGATTACTGCTGCTGATATCTTCTTTTCTCGCAGACACCAGCTTACACACTCCTGCCAAAACACACACACAAACATAAACTGTGCCTATGGGACTTGTATGAACTTGTCAACACATTTGGATGCATGGACATACCGTAGCTTATATGTTGTACACAAGTGAGGGGAGACTAGTTTAAATAAAAGTAGGACATGTTGATATAATTGTATTTTTCTTTAACCACTGGTAGTGCTGTGGAGCAAGGTTATTTACGAATGGGTCATCATTTTATTATTTGAAGGCGTGCATGTGCATGAAGACACAAGGTGCATGCGGACAACGCAATTCACGTCCTGCTGTCAGTTTCATGATATTCACGCTTGACAGCACAAGAAATATGCATACATTTGAAACGGTTATTAAAGTAGTCATTCTGAATGACCTTTTCCTTTGCTCCATCATCCAAATCTGTATGTTCTAAGCAATAAAAGGTATCATGAGAAATCACACATTGAATGGGTTGTAATTAAATTTCCATCACTTCAGCACTCGGCCCAACAGCGCCGGGCACGATGTCCACAATGTTATTCCACAACCTGCCTTGGGATGATGACTCAAGATAAGCAATGAGTAACAGTTTAAAAAGTAAAACCAGTGAGAGATTTACTGAACCTGTCGGAGAAGATATGGCAGAGCTGGGTGATATATGACGGCAGGGAGGGTATGCTGCGTAGCAAGCGACTCCAGCATTTCATCAGGATTGGAAAGACAGTCATATTTTACCCCAGCCATCGCCCAAGGGCTCTGCTCCAGCAACTGAATCCCTACATCACTCCTATCAACTGGATGGGAAGCAAGATCTAATTGGCAGGTAGCATGTCACATTCAGGGCTGACGGAGAAAAGAAAAATAGGTGGAAAAGTTGTAAGCAGGTTGGAGCCTTGGTAGGCATCAGTTTGTGAATTTAATGTAGTTATTCTAAGAACTACTGTATCAGGCGGACTGCTATTTCAATTTTGTTCAGATATCCATGGTGTCCATGTCTCTGGGCTTTTTATCGAGCCACCAGCAGGTACCTTTTCTCTACGTGTTTCTGCTTGATGGCTCGGCACACAATGTTGTATGGACATTCATAGTTCCATCTTTAACGCCACAATAAAATTGTTTTTAGTGAAATTGAATAACTGCTGGATACATTGTCATGACATTTGGCACAGACATACTAAATCCCCCCCTAAAGATGAATTGTAATAACTTTGGTGATCCCTCAGCGTTTCTCCCTTTACCCATCATAAAGTGAAAATGTCATCACTCAGTCCAATATTCTTCCAAATTGGAAGACAAAATATGTTGTTGGTAGCTTCCCTCCAGAAAGCTTTCTGATCTGATGGCCCAACAACTTGGACGACTTTGGCTAGTATCTCTATAAACAGATATCTGCATATAATTCCAGAATCTGTAGGCAGGACAAAGATTTTGGTATCAGAAGTATCCTGGTTTCCGTTTGTTGTCCAAGTAGCATTAACCAATCACGTTTGAGCGGGCTTTGGGTACATGCGAGTAAACAGTCCGTGTGAAAAGCAAAAAGAGCACTTGACGATGATTTTGCTTTTTATTAGATTAAAAAATAATGGCTACTAAACAATCCGCCCGTAGACCAACTCCATTCTCGCATCTCAAGTTTCCAATCGGACTTTAAGCAATGACCAGCGCACGGAAGAGGAAGTCTACACGGGAACCCCAGACATATTGTCCCTTGCCCTCAGAGGCTTATTGTCGTCAGACCAATAGCCAGTAGGTTATAGTTACAATAGCATCTACTTGGTTAAGTTTAGAGTGGTGAACATGGAAAACATTATATTTGGATAACATCACCATAATAACACTGTAACTGTTAAGCATGGCAAAGTTAGCATTTAGCTCAAAGCTCCACTATAGCATGACTCTAGCATTTTTTGATCATAAACAAAATGTTTACCTTTTACGCAGATGAAGCTTTCTGGCATTTCTTAAATGGCTACAGCCGACCAGGGGAGGTTTTACTGCTCTGCCTTACTAAATGATACATTTTGGAAGTAGTTGTTGAGGAGTGCTCTCTTTCACCACAGA
Source organism: Cottoperca gobio (assembly GCF_900634415.1). Lineage (NCBI taxonomy): Eukaryota > Metazoa > Chordata > Actinopteri > Perciformes > Bovichtidae > Cottoperca > Cottoperca gobio. The sequence continues at coordinate 8,051,898 of NC_041362.1, read as the reverse complement.
GACTTCGAGCCTGTCTAGAGATTTGAATAGGCAACCTTTTCAGAGTGCTACTTCTTTAACTTTTATGCTCCTACCACTCAAGGACAGACCGACCATCTGGAGTTGTGGAGGACCTTTGGGCCAGTGGCGACTCCAGCAACACTGATATAAACAGTCCATTCTGTTTGGCTTTCCTGATTTAGACTGGCCCACTGGGTCCAAAGAGGTGTCTGTGTCCAGAGGTCATCAATTTGTATCATCTCGGGAGTCACATCTCTCTTTGCTGTCAACTTTACTTTGGTAAGGTGATACACTAAGTTAACACACACAGATTAATGTTGGCATAGTTGATATATCACATGGCATATAAAATACAAACTTTTATTGTAAAGATTCTGATATTTCTAAGAAGACGCCCCTGCTGCAACATGTTTCAGAACTCATCTTGCAGTAGTTAATAAGATCATTTAGTGACTGTTAAACAGGGAGTCTTTTCACGTCATAATTTAAGACAGTAATGTATCTTTTTAGGCATGCTGTGTATTAATGTGTCATTTGTCAGCTCAGCTCAGGCAACAACTGATCCCTGTGTTTTCCAGCTGCAGACCAACTTCAGCATTTCCATCATCACCTGCAAAGTATCATGCAGAGTTGATACTGGGCTACAATGGCAAGGTGCCATTTCAGGATTTTCATAATGACTGATGTCATCTGTGGCACTTTCATTTACTGTTCAAAGTGATGGACAAATGCCCAGAGCGTGCCAGGGGACTGTGTCATCAAGATGTCTTTTTGAAGAAGTGTTTCTGGCACTTGACATGCTGGCAGGGTGTCTGTCTCTTTCTTGCCCACGGTGAGGCAAGGAGATCGATTATGATTGGTTTCTCAGCAAGTGGTCAAGCTGACTTGGTAATGTGTGTTGACATGGTGATCAACTGAGCCTATTCAAGCAGCTGGTATTAATCAAGCACAAAATAACAACTATTTGTTATTAGAAGCCACTAAATCCTCATTCTCTCTCATTAAGCAAAGTACCCACTCACAGCAACGCTTGTGTGGCAACAAACTAGTCTTCTGAACTGCACTGACTGATGTTGTTATGGCAATTACACCAGCCAGTGTCATGCTTAGTCAAGCCTAAACATTTGCGTTTGACTTTGAACGCTAACTTCAACATTTCACTGAAGAATTGAATCTTCAGAACATTGCTTTCTTTTCTTCTTTCAGTGAGTGAATTACTCGAAACGGGCTTGTATTGTTCTATTTAATATGATATCATTTTTTGTACCTTGAGAATAAAATTATGCAGGTGTTAGGGGATGAATTCCTTCTTCCGACTACAGCCATCTACTAACTCAGCCTTCATTTTGACCTCAACTACACTACTCTGTAAAGTTTTGTGAAATCAAATTGGGCCAGTGGCATACAATTAGAGCATAAGTGGTTGGGGAGATGGACCCTTGGTCCCCCCTTGCTCTTTTAACTCAACCTTAATTTTCTGCTCAGCTACCAACCTGTAAAGTTTCATGACTACACTTTTGACGGTTATCGCGGCGACAAAATGTGTCCACAGACAGAAGAACATATAAAAACCTGGCAAATTACTCAAAAAGCAGTTCCCGCTACACACAGACTCACAGACTCAGCAGTCGCTGTCACGGCTGGTAATAAAGCTTTGCATTGCATTTGAGTGTCAGCAGGGTAAACACCTCTGTATTGTTTTTAATTAGAAATACTAAGAAGCATCAACTTGAAAGACATGACAAGACATGCTACTGCTAACTTTAACACCTCACTGTCTCTGTTTGTGTGAACTAGGTGCACTACTGAAGCTTGCTTAGCATCCAACACTTTCTCTAGCCCATTCATCGAAAGGACCAGTGCTCTTGTGATTGAAAAGATTTATACACTATGGAAGAGAGGTGGAGAATTAGCCCAGATTTATGAGCATGGACCACAATGGCAAAGCCCTGGCAGCTGCTACTTGACATTTGAAATAGAGAATGTGAAAGAAAATTGGAGACGGGGGAAACAGGAAATTGGAACAACAGAGAGGTGGAGAGGGACTAAGAAATGAATGAGACATGAGCAGGTCCAGAAAAGGTATGTGATTGGGTATTCCATATCTATTCTAGTCAATTAAGTTGAGTTTTCTGCTAAAACATAACTGGAAATGGAATATTAATTTTAAGCATTGTGTTTGATATTGAAAAAAACAGCCTATAATGATCTATAATCTGAAAGGGTGGCACACTGCACTGTAGCAGAAGTGATAGTTATTGTGAGGGAAATGCAGAGTGATGGAAACCAAAGAAGTGATGTCTTATGCTGAAGGTTTATTAGATCTTGTACAAGCAGAACAGATAATGAACAGTACACGTGAATACAGAAATGCAGTCACATTGTATGCCACCATCAATTCTGCCAACAAGCCATTCTCCCTCGACATTATCCTAAACAAGGCATTTCATCAATTGTTTACCTGAAGATGGATCACCTAGATGGCTCTTCAAATCCCAGTCAACACATTCTAAGTAAGACAGTCATAGCATCGACTGTCTGATTTAATGCACGGTGCCCCCGAGCCTCCCACTCTGATGATTCTCCCGAGACGTTCTATCTCCGTGACCTTGCCAGTCTGAATACACTGGGCCCATCTTAACTCTTATCTTGCAGCTGTGGGCCGTCAGCTCTGGTAGACTACAAGATGAACTATATGTTTTGGAGAGATGACCTGACCAAAAGACACTCACGATGTTAGTGTTTAGACCTAAGGCTTACCTAAATATCCTCTAACATGAGAGGGATAGTCTAGGATCCAACTATGTATAGAGTCTAAGGTCTGAATGTATTTCAATATATGTATATACTAATAGATAGGAATTAGTCTAAAGTCCATGTTGTGCAGAAAGCAAAAGTAGTATAAATATTTATCTGAATCTACAAAGTAACTAATAATAACTTATATATAAATCAGGTGGAGTAGAAGTATAAAGTAGCAGAAAATAGAAACACTCAAGTGAAGTACGACTTTTCCATCACTGGCAATGGGCTTCAAAGAAGGAGCATCCTCAGTGTGTTTGAATTGGTCTGGTTCTGAAAACTAGTAATGCAAATGGACAGAAAAGTGTAGTCATCTCACTCTGCGCAGAAAATTGAAGAGGCGGTGAAAAAAACGTGCCTTTTCCTCAGACTAGAAGAGGAGATGTCTGACAAATACACCCGTCTAGAAGAATATTACACAATCCAACCTCATTGGATCTCTTTGCACATATAACTTTTACAGAAGCCAGTCATTTTGCCATGTAGGACGAAACAGAGGACAGAAACTGCATGCCCTGGAAGGCCTGCGCCACAGTGGGAAGCTGCCCTTCTCACCTGGGCTTAGAAGGCATTCTGGGATGGCTGGAAGATCATACAGAGGTGATAAAACGCATTGAGAGGCTTTTTTTTTTTACTATGGCAGTATATGCAGTCACATTCACTCGGGGTGAACCGTTGTGAGGTGACACAGAGAACCACAGAGGAGAGTGGGTGTACGGCCTCGCGGCACACATTCACATCCAAATCTGACTCACAACCTCGATGTTCAGGTTCCATTAGTCAGCCGGTGGCCTACACTCTACCTACTGACTTTATCATGATTCCCCCACATCCTGTTAGCCATCTGTGAGCACAAAAACATTGGAGGCTTCTCTTAGTTGGGGACACTCTCTGCCAACGCTAGTCAGACTCGTCTTGGCTGGATAAAAGGAGCCCCAGGAGCAGGCTCGTTGGCATTAGTCCACAGTGCTTAACCATCTGAGAGTTGTTGCAGCCAGGGTGGGTTGTTGGGGATGACGGGCCTCAAGCTGAACAGGCTCGGAGCCAAAGTGTCTTCATCCGCGCAGATCATCTCCTTCTGTCTTATGCTCTCTCAAGATGGAAATCCGAAAGAAGGCAAGAAAGTTATTGGCCACCATTGAGCGTGTGTGTGGACGTGCCCATTTTTCGTGATAAGACCGGCGAAACCACAAAGGACAGTGTTAGGTCACAAGACACACAGATTCTCTTGACACCTAACGATTAAAGGCCAAATCTCTCACACTGAGATTACAGAAGTATATCAACCTAAAAAACTGTATCTGCTTTGATAAGAAGCTCCCTATGTGTTCTTCCTTATGTGGTTCATTTGAAAGATTTATGAGATGACATTTCATTATTTTACCCTGCATGAGAAGGAGGGAAGATGTTCAGAGGTTTGGGAGCTCAGTTACTCCGAAGTCTCATGAGGCAGCCGGTATTGAGTGAGGAACAACAGAGTTAAATCAATAAAGACCTGTGAGGGCAGGACAGCAGGTCAGGATCAGAATTTATCCAGTAAGCGTCAATCCCGCTGCATAAATTCTGCAAATCACTCTAGTTTTTCTATTGAGTCTTCATCCTTTTGTGTTGATAGTCTTACATAAATTAAATACACTTGATTCCACTTAATCAAGACTTGATCTCATAATTACTTGGGGATGGCATCAGCTGAGGCACACCAGTCTCTTTAATGACGTTTTCATTATGGGTTGCTGTGTACTGAATGTGTATAAAATATAGGAAAGACGAACATGAAATGAGGAAGATGAAGATGTTTCTGATGTGTTTGACTACGATCCCTCGACAGTAAAAAAAATAAAAATAAAAAACCCAAGCTGAAACATAAAGACTTTGCGTTAGGGAATAGATAAGGGCTCAATTGTAGGTTATTGAGTGTGCTGAAGCCCGCAGGCATTCTTCCTGGAGGTTTGGAGCCTGACTGCATATGGACTGATGGAAGAGGTTGCATCATCAGGAGATGATATCTGACTCCCATATCTTACTGCCTGAGGGGGAAAATATACGTGAACCCTGAAATACGCTGCGTCTATTCAATCCAATACTGTCGTCAAAAAGACAACCTCAGTGGTTAGTTTGGTTAATGTTTAATGGACTTAAAGGACATGATTGCTTGTTGGCACGGTATCAAACTTATGAAGCAGCCACATTGAGTGCCATGATAAAATGTTTGGCGCCATACTCCTAATGACTAAAATGACCTCCATCATAAGTGTGTGCCTGCTGAAGTTAAAGCAGCTGTCCAATTTTAAACTCGATGTCTTGACGTCACAATGACACTAATTATGGTTTTGATATAATCACTTCACGAGAGCTCTCGATGATTAGCTCAAGTGGCTTCTCTAATGAAAATTATGTCTTGCTTTGTTAACCTTGTGTGGCTTTAACAGTCAGGTGTTAAACAGTGGAAGACGTGGGCTGCATGCTGAAATAAGAAAATGTACATCAAGAATATAAACCCTTCTCCTGAACAGCTATATCAAATCTCCTCGGCGCTGATGCTGCTATAACTGGGCTATAGTTGGATGTACTTTACAGCCCACTTTATTGTTTTATGAAAATCAATATGTCATTTTCTGACAAATCTCACAAATACTTTCAATAAACTGTTAATGGGTCATCTAATCTCCTGCGTCCAATTACATTAGGAAAGAGGAAGGGAGCAGACTTTCAAGCCTCATTTACAGGACAGGATCATGTTTCTAATGTTTTAATCTCTCTCTATTGGGAATCATTTCTTAATGACAGTCGCCAAATGCTCTTGCAAGACATCTGTGAGAATCATCACTGTCATTACTCAGTCTAACCAACTGTTAGTACATCAAAGCTGTATGCTACATTATCTTTTTGTTGATGTCTAAATAGTGATTGATGTCAGTCACTTTGAGAGCAAATTTCTCTAAGTGACACTGCACAGTTGATACAACTTAACATAATGACATATGCTCTAACTTACCATGCAGTTTGAGAAGGACGAGTCACTCCTTATTTTATAGTCATCTCATTTACACTGTGATTGTGTTGACAATAAGAAGGAGAGGGCGCAGAGCATTTGGACTGAATGCTAATGTTTGTATACACCTTGTCTTGTGCTTTCTAGACAGCCCAAACAATGCCCGACCCACATGGGAGCTCTACACTACAGGCCAAACCTACATGAATCACTGTGTCAAAGCTAAGCTACTTGGGCATTTCAATTGGCTTAAGTTTAGCCAGCTAGTATGGTATAATGCCCTCCATACAATGCAATAATTCCAACCCTATGATCTGATTACAAGCATTCTGTGCCATAATTCACTGCGTTGGAAATGCAGCTAATGTATGCAGACCAAGAAGACAATAGTTACCTCTCTGTGGGATCGACACAGATGGGTCAAACATGTTGTTTTTTGTTTCAGAGTTCTGCCCATGCTCGCTGTGAGTCCACCAGTGTTGGTTTTGGAAATCATTATTTTTTCAAAAACTTCCCACTTAGTTAAACCGCCTCCTGCATTGCTTACGGACAAGTTTGCAGTAGTGCCAGGCTGTAATGAACACCTGGAAAAAAGGTAAAAACTCCACAGAGACCCTTGACGTACAGATACAGATTCTTCTCTGTTTAGATGTTGGGTTGAATAGGTACGCTGCAACAGCATCGTACACGCAGGAGAGTTATGACAGAGTGATGGCTACAGGGAAGAATGTCACATGCTAAAACCAGTGTGAAATCAAAAGAGACCTCTGGCTTCTATATCGCTATTCATCCCACCTAATCTTTAGTGTGCCCAGGGTATTTTATAATGCCATGATATACCATGGCGAGGTTTATGGGCTCAAGGATTTAGCAGCATGATGCGATCAGCCAAAAGGCAGAGTCGAGAAGTGGGAGAAATGATTTTGCTATGCATGTAAATAGCTGCTTTAATTACCTTCCAACAGCTGCATATGTAGGAAGCAAAGATGACCTTTATCAGACAGTGATCTAAAAATGACCAGGGATATGCTCTCTGATGATTCTTCCTCCCTTTCACACGTTTATCTCGCTGTGGTTCACGGTGATCTACACAGTCTTCTGATTTATGAACTGCTTTCCATATGCAAGGAAAAACAAGCAGTCATAATTATCGATCAGCTGATTCGATTTATATTCTGAGAAAAGTTATAACTCTGTAGCGCAATATGGTAAACATTGATTATTTCACTATTCAAGTGGTGCTGTAAACTACTCTCAAAATGACCATATGTAATGAGAGTAAGTTCTTAATATGCTGTGGAGTGCTGCAGCTGTCACATTATCAGCTGCTCAGATGGATCCAACTAAGTGAGAGAAAGGACAAAGAAAACAAACACAATAGCAGTGCTTTCTCTGGCAAGCTATTCATTCTAAACAAGGACTTGGAGAGGAAGTAGAAACAATAAATTGATAAATCAGCGCGGTAAAGGTCACAGGGAGTAACACAGGAAGGAGGAATAGTTCCGAACATAAACTAGGACACAACATTCACTAAACAAATGTCAAATTGTCAAGAAGCACGGTGGATTTATGAAAGGAATTGTTTTGAAAGAAAGCAGTCTGATAAAGACTTGGCCCTGGAGAGGCAGTTTATAGCATAATGTGAAGTCATAATGTTACTGTTTGACTCTGCAATGGCCATCAAATGTGATGCGTGTCTATGTGTATGCATACCATTTCATGTGCTCATTTTTGTTTGTGAATGGTGGACAGAAATTGCCTGTGGCAAGGCACAGAATCAATCCCAATAACGTTGCATCTCTCAGGTTGGTGCAGTTTCTCAGACAACTCGAATGAAATGCACCCTTCACATCTCCAGTTTAAGACATTCAATTTCCAGCTGCTTCTTGGGGCAGAATTCTGCAGTGGAAGATCAATGCAAAATGACTGGAAAATTTGCTAATGTTATTTACATCAAAGTGAGACTGGAGGAGACCAATTATGCAAGTGATTCAAGGCAATATTCCTAAATGAGTTGTCCCTTGGGTAATAACCATATAACATTCTGATATTATTAATATTCTGAGACCCACCCCAGTATTGGTATTTAAAAAATAAATAAAAACTCAGATAACTTGACGACAGGCATTTGATATGCCGTAGAGGTTATATACTATTGTTTAAAATCCTTAGGTTCTCTTGGTGAAATCCTCAGTCCAGAAGATGAACAAATACATGCAAATTAGATTTTGTTGTTCGGATAAAGCAGATCTTAGGGGGGCGACATAGAATGTGATATTACCCTCTGACGTCTTTGCTGAGACACAGCTATGCATCTTGTGGTAGCAGTGTGGTTGTATTTTTCATGTTTCAATTTGCAGTTGGAGTTTACCACTGTCTCAAGGAAAGGATCTGTGAGATGATCTGTTACTGTGGAGAAATCTGATTTTCTCTCCGAGATAGTATAGATGAGGTGTCAAGACAGATGCAGCAACATGTGTATTGTATCTACTTAATGTGTGTGCGTGTGTGTGTGTGTGTGTGTGTGTGTGTGTGTGTGTGTGTGTGTGTGTTGGCATTGTTAGGGAACACATTATTCTTCTGAGGAAAGCACACTCACATTGGAAAAACAATAATGTAAACATGTGTGACAATTAGCAGCAGAGGTACACAGAGAATGAAGAACAAAGCAGAAGCCAATGGCTGGACTGGACTGTTTTAAACATGTATTGTTTGTACCCACATAGTGATAGGCAGAGACTGGTATTTCATGGCCACTGTGTTTGTCTTTAAACTATCATGCCAGCATGCATAAGTGATGCATCACAGGGCCGATCTCAAACAAAGCTCATTTCAATCAAGCCATTTCATATCGGGCGAGCTGACGGAGAGAAAAGAGCTTTTGAAAGGCCATGGTGCATTCCCCTTCTCCCAGACCAACATGAGTATTTATTTAGCTGTGATGCAACCTTGAATTTCAGCAACGCCAAGTGACTCTCAGAACAAACAGCTAGTTGTAACATGTTGGAACATAAAAAGATTGTGATTTCAAAAGACTCAAATAACTTTTGATTGCCATTTAATGTGCTTTGATTAAACACATTATCACACATTTCCTTTGGAAATACAAGACTTATGTCCTTGTGCATTTGTGATGTTAGTAGATGAGTAAATTGTTTTTTATATATATATATATATATATATATATATATATATATATATATATATATATATTCTGTGTACACTGGGTCTCACTTGACAAGTAAAAATAGCTATTTGCACATGCATCAGCTACACAATACCATATTGTTTGACACCAGTGGTGTCCACCCCCCACCCCACCTCCAGCGTGGTTTGTAGCATCAGGCAGGCTCTGTTTCCTCTGCTGCAGAACAGTTATAGAGACGGAGACAGAGCACCTGCCCCGGTGCCTGATCACTGTTCCCAACAGCTTGCTAATGTCAACCTGCCTGATACGCACAGCGGGGTGGGGGCTCCAAGACACCAGCAATTTTCCACTGCATGCGAATGAGACTGGAGAGCAATATGCTGGCCTAAGAGCCTCATAATCAGCACATCATTATCAGGAGGGAATTGGTGCACTGGGTGGCAGCGGGGTGCTGGGAGAGGACATAAAGGGAGGGAGCCATGGATGACACAAAAAAAGCTTTCTAAGACGTAGGGAAAAAGGGAAGTTGGTTATCTGTAGAGCAAAGAACAGGGAAACAGATACACTGTGGGACTATACAAAGCACAGGATAAAAGGGACTGAGGTGAGACATCCCATTGGCAGACAGAATCACCTCTGTTTACACTTTAACCAGGCTCTTTGATAAGCAGTGGCAGGCTTTACCTAGCTTATGGTAGCTTGGCTATTCCCTGTTACTCGATATTATTAAGAGTATGTTTTAATATAATGACAGCTCTTTCAAGCTTACCTTGCCCCGCATGCATTATTTCAGTGATCTCAAAGGGAGCAAGGACAACAAAGCTGATATCACCCACACTATGTACCCTGCTCTGTTTATAATAGTGCCCCCCATTTCTGTGCCTGTAACTCGCCTTTTATCATTTGTCTGGCGATAGTGGAAACATTCTGATAGGGTGCAAGCATTCACAGACGATAACAGTCTGCCATCCTGCTTGATCTCAGATTAATTTCTGAATCATATTAAATTGTTGAGGTGTAAGCTATTTCCTAGGCCATTTGTCTGTGTAATGGCTTGGCTGTTCTGCTTTTAACCATACCAGAGAGCCAGGGTTAACTGAGGTCAATGCAGAACAAATAGATTTACAGAATGGGGCTCATACCATTTGTAACCAATTTAATGCTTCACCATTGGCTGTAGAAACATCCAAACAGAGCTATTTGGAAAGATTTAGTTGACACCAGGTAGTTTAGAAAACCCAGGCTTTTAGTTTTAATGTGACAACAATCAATCACAGCTGTCCTACTAGATCTTTCCTACCACTTTCTGCCGCGTGGGGGCAATAGCGTACAGATCACTTGACTTGTCCTGGGCTCGGGTTGTGCGCGCTACTCTGGTCTATGAGATGGTCAAATCAGTAAAAGAATGTCCCAATGCATAGTGAGTGTCCACTCATATTGACACAATGGCACAAAAAATGTATTTTTTAAGCAGCAGAAAACCTTTGTAACCTCCGTAGGAAGGTGGACTGAGTCAATGTACACTTTCAAACTGCACACACGCCTAAGAGCTACAGTGCAACCTCCTGCTGGTCACTGGGTAATCAAATGGGGCTTTGCTAAAGTGCCTTTCTCAAGGACAGCTGCAATGGGAACGTATTTAGAGAACAAATACACACATTACTGATATTTTTCTTATTTTAGAGGACTGACATAGGCTAAAACAATTTCGTTGTTTTTTTTTTAGCAAAAGCTGTCATCTAATCACACTAACTTACAGACTGTGTGTCTCGTTTTATATTCCTTATTTCTATTTCACTAATGGTCCAGGGGTTATTCGGAGCAGTAAGAAGATGATGTCAATATTCCGTCTCGCACACTTGACAGCCGAGAAAATTCAATTGGACTGACTCCGCCTTGCTCATGCGGGACTTGTCCACGGGCTTTTCATACTACCGCGTGCCTGTCTGCGTGCCTGGTGCTCACTGACGGAGTGAGCTCTCTACACAATCCCCCAGTCACTCACCCTCATCACCAGTGAGGAGCAGTCTGACGCACTGGACCGGCAGCAGCCAGGACTTCTCGGGAGTGTGTGGCCACCGAGCAACATGTCCCCAGCGTGGAGACGGGGAAGGCGCACCGGTGGCTCGACGGTGGCGCCGCGGACCATGGTTACAGCTGGACGGACTGGACAGGTCGGACAGGTGTGGGTCTCCTGTTGGATTCTGCTGTCGGCTACTTTTATCTTCAGTGCTCGGGCTCAAGGTGAGGTGCACAACTCCTAATTATTGTGTCCATATAGTGTGGCTACTGGTGTTGCTGGCAGCGACCGGAGAAGCGCACAATAAAGTCTGTGCGGTAGAGATGTATAGTGGCAAATAAGGTTACGCAAATATATTAAGGCAAATAAAAATTGTTCCAAAAATGGTAATTGTTTGCTTTTACTGATCTTGCTACATAGCCACACTTAGACCAGTTAAAACACAATGTCTGGCAAACACTAAAGGAGACAACATTCGTTAAATTCGTTTCCTCAGACAACAACGTTTATAAACTGTCGGTTTCTCCTCCATCACATTCTCCATTGTAACCACAAGGCCACTTGCCTGCTCCAAAAGCTCAAGGAGCACAGCCTGCCTCTGCTAAACTGGACAATAATATTTAGTGGCAAATGTTAGTCGGTTTAAATGAGTTTATATATGATGTGTCACTGTGAGCAGATTTAAATACACCAATCATCAAATGATCATTGTAATACAAATTGCTCCTCTGTGACTTAAAATCCTCTCGATATCATATTTTCATATTCATGTTATTAGTTTTAAACATTTTTTTTTTAATTCTCCAGTGAAATATGTAACAAAGACCACTGGCTCTGGCTGAGGAACCTCAATGCAAAAATAGTTGCACTGCTTTAGCCCCTCCTGCCTATTGGCCACCTTAATAGCGTAACAGATCCAGTTATTACTTTGTATAAAGATGACAATGGAATAATGAAGCAAAGCCATTATTTGAAGACTGTGTTACATTTGCAAGCTGTGTGAAAGTAATAGAATTAATAAATCACAACATTTAGGGTCCATTCACATCCCCCACAGTCAGAGATATGTGGATAAAGGCGTGAACATGATCTACACTAATCATACAATTACTGTGAAATTGGTATCACTTGTCACTTGGCATCTGTCATCTGTCATCGGATGACTTGTGCTTCTTGACCGGTGAGAAGGTAATGAGATATACTGTACACTAGATGGCCGATCGAGTGAAAGGCCAGCTAGAGCGAACCCTTCCTGCCTCCATGTTTTAAAATTGGAAAAGCAAAACTGCCAGTTGCCATAAGGTAAGTTGAAAGTGTGTGGGCTTACTGGGCTGTGAATTTCATCAACAGTCATGATGTATATTCACATTAAATGGCATTTAACCTTATGCTTCAGATTCAAACCACGGGGTCATGATTTTTATGACAGAGGGCCGTGCACAACCACAAAATGAAGACGCATGTTTGAAATACATATCCTTGAGGCACTTTCTTCAATAGGTCCCAAAGGACAAGAAAAAGTCTTGTATTAGAAGTTGACTCACAGAGTGACTTCTCTGTGCACTCCCCATCTTATAATCACAATGCTCAGTGCACCAAAGTGCTAAAAGCAGCATAATCCCTTTGCTTGTTTGTCTTTGAACAGGTCGCGTTGCTCTAAAGTGCTCCCAGCCCTATCTAAAAAGAGTCTCAGGGCGTTTCTTATTATGCAGGGCACAGTTCCTCTAGCTGTTATTACCATCCTTTTCTCGAGCTAACATGCCTGGAGTCTGTGAGGATCTGTTGAGCGCTTCAAGGCTACTTCACTGGTTTTACCTTTCCACCCCCAACAGACCTCTTTCTCATCTTGCAGTTGGTATTCAGGCCCCTTGAATGTTCCCGGCTGCGCATTAGCATTGGTAAGAGATTCACTCCTCTGTCTGCCTGCTCTTTGAATTGAGAAGGACCTCCTCTATGGCACACAATCGCTGCTTTAGGTTCTATAGTGAAGACGCCATATGTTCGCAGTGGGTCCCTTCACCAGCCAGAGAGGTCTTGTTCTTCTGAAGTAGGAAGCCAATCTCATCCTGATGGGGTATCCGTGTTTGCAAATGACTGGCAGTGTGGCTGTGCCTGTGCATAAAGTTAGAGATGCTGTACTCCCTGAGAAGGGAGGACCTCTGAGGACGTTATAAATTAAGCGACATACAGCCACACAGGGCCATGGGGGAACCGGAGGTTGCATGTACTTGTTTTTCAACAGGTTCCTACTGAGGCTCCTACTGAGGCTCCTGCTGCGCTGTAATACTGCCGGCTACACAAGATAGAGTCTACGGGGAACCTTTCTCCTGAAGCTTCTCTCAGAATGCCATTTTAAAACTCATTTGGACCCTCTGATCAAAATAGCAAATAAATAGATGCGAGGACTTGTCTTTCTTCGCCTCTTAGTAGTCTCTGTATCGTTTCACCCCTCCTCAAAGCCTCTAGTGCTGAAATCAATCCATGTTTCTTGTTAGTGACTGTGTTTCTATGTGCATCTTGTTGTGTGTGTTTGTGAAAAAAACTTGCTGGCGCTTACTGTATATTCCTGTCTATTGAGCATTAATCTAGATAGCAGCATTGAAATTTTGCCAACCGGCAGCTGCTATAATTTTCTGGACGTACGTTATTATGCAGCTTGACAGCTGTCAGGCATTTCCAAATCTTTAAATCTTATGATAATCCACCATGCTTACAAAAAAGCATTTGTTTAAAACACTCTGAATCCTTGTGTGATTAAAACTCCCTTCTCTAATGCAGGCACCGGATCATAATTCATCTACATCAGTGACACACAAATACACACGCGCATGCAAACACATTCACTGAAAGATAGAAAAATCAATGTGTACAAGATTACACAACTCCATCAAGTGAAATATAATACAGTTTTAATAGAATCAGGGGCATCTCTTAGTTCCAACAAAGACTGATGACACACCCGATCGGCTGCGCCCGCACATACCGTACTCCATCTCAAATAATAGAAAGCCTAATCTGTTTTGCATATAGCTCCAAAAAAAAGAAGACCTACATACTCACATTGATGCCACATTGGCCTCCGGCGTCTGATTTTACTACTAGATACTAAATCCTGAGCGACATGTGATGAAATAATTGCCTTTTTCCTTAACTTAAAGAACTTTGATCACGTCACAAGTCCCATATGGAGCACAGTGACGTGGGAGTGCTGTAACTTCTCAGCCATCATACCATAATTACACACAGTACATATTTATGACATATGTATATCCCTGTTTGGTGAAATGTAGTTAATTAAACATGTTTACTTCTCCAGAGAGCTAGCAGATGTCTGCTGAAATTTGGACTAAATGCTTGTTTTCTTTCGCAACATGGCTCATGCCCAGAAAGACCAGCTAGTGGCTTGCACAGCCTCAGGTGAAACGTGGTGGCAGCCTGGCTTCCAAATCAGGCTCCTTGTGTGTCTTCAGCGCGTGTCTCCCATGTCTGGCTTGGTTGGCAGATTTCTCACTGGCTGCCAAATGCTGTCGACACATGTTTATTCATGTTGCCACAGGATGCTTTATTCACCAAGATGGAACATATCACAGCTGAATTAGAATTTTTTTTTAATCTGTGCTCACTGGCAGAAACATTTGAAATAAATAAATGAAAAAGCCTGATACCTTTTTTGTCTTTCTTTAAAATAGTATAACAATGCTAATGTTTCAGTAAATAAAGAAAGTACAAGTGCCTCAAACCCGTTTAATTAAGGGTGACAAATGATTATGGTCTACTTTATTGTTGAAGAACAATAGGGCCGCTGTGCTGTCAACGTTTTTTTAGCTTCAGGAGGCCTTTAATTGGCTCAGTCGAGCAGCAAAACTGTGTTGATAGTTCATAATGGAAATTTAATCAAATTAACTTGTACCGCTGGGCTTTGGCATTCACCCCTTGCCCAGTAATTGCCATTTGCCCAAAGGGCTATGGTAATGGCTATTTGCATGGGGCAAAGAGTCCCATCTCCCACCATGAGTCTGTCATGCTGCCACATTAGGGTAGCTGACTGAAATGATTACTTACTATGCAGGAGTTTAGCTTTGCTCTGCAATCAGTACCGACTCTATGATGCGAGTTTGTGTTGAGAATTGTAATGGCCAAAGATTAAAGAAAGGCACACAGTAACCGTACCTGTGAGGTAAGACACAATACTCACCCCACAAAATCATGTTATGCAGACTGATTTTCTTTTCCCACAGACAGCCCTTCTTCGTCCTACTGGGTGAAAAATGCAGTTTAGGAAAGGTATAGGCTTCTCAAATTAGATTTTTTAATAATAGCAGCGTCGACTGAGGAGGCAAGTCCTTCTTTTGGGGCCAATTTTAATCACATAGCTGAGAGTGGTTTTGTTTCCGTGTCTTCTTGTTTACTGATGAGACTGAGGGGAGAAGCGCTGCGAGGGGGAAGAGACAAATTCTTCACGTATTAATTCTCCTGGCTAAAAGTCTAATCCATCTGACACAAGACCAGGAGGCACCTCTTCAACTATCAAGAACAAAAAGAAACGTCTCAGAACAGGCCCAGAGCTGGGACACAAATTGAAAGGAAATGACCTTGGACAGGGAGGGGGATTCAAAGTGGCACTTTTCGTTTAATTTGTCTAATATCGTGACAAGGGAGCAAAGATGGTGTGCATGCTGCTTCATCAAAGCATCATCAGTGATTTGAAAAACCCTCAAAATGGTGTCATTGCCTCCATCCGGGGAAAAGAGGGATCGTACTGAGGCAGTTTTCTTGGACCATTCATCTGTCTTGAAGCCCCTGAACTGTTCCGTGTAAACATTTAAACAACACAAAGGCAACTCAAAGAAAACTGTGGTGAGAAACAATGCTTATTTATTTTTTTACAGCATAATGTGCACAGTGAATCTTTGCTCTCATTCAGCGTGCCCCTCCTGGGGATGTGTGAGTGTATTCTTGTGTTGTGAATAAAATGGCAAAAGAGGCAAAGAAATACAGAATTGGAGGAGAAAAACTACTGGCGGCACCAATCCATATTTCTTTGTACAGTCACATGAATTAATTCACATCTTTACATGCTGATCCATTCTTCTGCTGACCTCAAACCAAGCCAGTCACAACACTTGGTTATGTTGCTTCACCACCATTAGCAGCAAGTTTCACCTCAGCAAGTGTTGACGTGGATAGACACTCCAATTTTGCCGTCTCACTCAATACAGAAACATGGAAAAGGAAATATAAGCGAGTCAGATGAACAACAAGCCCCACCACATATGGAACTGAATAAGATGGGGAAGAGAATACGTTAGTTTTTGCTTCCTGTTCTTCCGGTGGATACTGTCAACTTTTACCTTGCTGTTTTGAAGAGAGCATTTTTTTCATATATGCACCATGAAGGTGGGGTCAGGGGTCAGCAAGTGGGCAGAGCTGGGTGGGCAGAGAAACTATATCAGTCCAGTCCAAGGGCAGGGTCTCGTCTGGAAAGAAGGAGCCTCCGTGCACTCCATCTGCAGGCCTGAGTTTGCTGCTGAGGCCGTGCTGGCAGCAGGCCTACCAGTCCCGCCGGGGGGCCTGGCAAAATGCCTCGAGCTGCATCTTCTCAATGCCGTGTGCTCAGTCCTGATTAGGACCAAAGCTAACTCTCATTCCCAATTGTCTTGTTGTTCGCCACGTGGGATTCCATATCATGTTCGATATCACTTCTGTTACCCAACTCCTGCCTTTTTTCCTCTTCCCTGAGATAGGCAGAGCGGGCCCTCCCCACTCCTGTCACATCTTGACAGTACTCCACCTCCACTTTAAACAAATGTCTTGCAACAGAGATACCAGGGAATGCCAGTGTGGATGTTAAAGCACGGAACATGCAAAGGCAGCTAGTGAGATAAATCTTAAGAAATTCCTACCTACAATCCCATCCAGCAGAACTTTTGTGTTTGCTGATAAGGGATTCCCGTCTGGTGTGCATGGCAAAGAGTACAGCTGGTTGAAATTGCTGTAT
This sequence comes from Cottoperca gobio, assembly GCF_900634415.1. Lineage (NCBI taxonomy): Eukaryota > Metazoa > Chordata > Actinopteri > Perciformes > Bovichtidae > Cottoperca > Cottoperca gobio. Next base: position 8,034,938 of record NC_041362.1, on the reverse strand, counting down.
GGCAGCACTTTAATGCAAACATATCTTTGATCACTGTCCTTGCCTCTAACATCGGGAGAGTGTCGGTTAAGAAGTATGATGGTGATGGGAGCTGACAGCAGTACTGCAGGTTTCTTGCTCTATTGGCTCATGTCACATCTGGGTTCCCTTTCCTTGGCCTCCCAGCACAAGCCATGAATGTGCTTCAGGTGCGAGACTGAAACCATATGGTGGGATTCAACCCACGAATCAAAGCGCAGACAAAGCCTTTGTCCAGTCCAACACAGTATGGAAGCCTGCTGTTTTTGTTTTTTTTACCCTGTCACAGTTACGAGGGTATTTATGCAACTTCATTTCCTGAGAGCACAATGCATGATGACATATTTGACTACAAGCAGATCTTTTTTCACAGCTGACATTTTGACTTGTCATAGCAGGAAAAGCACAGGTGAAACTGATGACATTAACATTAGCTCTTTTCCATTGAGTGTCCCAGTAGGAGGCAGCATGAAGAATATGGAGGCCTCCCCCGAAGTGGAATGCCGCTCTCATTGATGTTGTTAAATCCACCATTGTTTTTACTATAACGTGTCAAAAATGTCTGCCGTAAAAGAAAAAGTCGTAGATCATTAAATTTTCATTCATGTGCTAAGAAAATAATTGACTGGTGAGATTTATTTGCGCTTAATCAAAAGTTACAAAATTAACAAAGGCTCCAGAAAAATAGGGATAGTCTGACAGCTTGACTGCTTGAATGAAAACAAAATTGTACGTGTGCAGTACATACGAAAATCAATACAGCACAGCGACTCCTACTGAAATCAGCAAATTGAGAAACCTGTTGTATTTGCTCTTCCTCTACATGCTTACAGGATTAATTGATGCAGGGCCATGCAGAGCCAGGCTTTGACAATGAAGCATGACTCTGCCCATATGCATATCGAGTCCGTCATGTGTTTAGGATCAGTTTAGGAAAGCTCCTCAGAGGTTAAGTGGGAAGTCTTCGGAGCATTGTACCTCTGAAAGCAAGCAATGCTGACAAGGACGGAAGAGATCCTGTGCAGATACATATTTATTTTAATTTGAAAGGCATCTTGAAAGAGGGATCTAATAACAATGCCTTTATTACTTTAATGCATATTAGCAGATGCACAAACATGCGCACAACAAAAGGTGTGCATGTACACTTGTACGCAAACACGTTTTCTACCTCTAACACATGCGTCTGCACACACGTGCGCGCGGATTGTTTCATTACTGCTAAACGGAGCTTTCTCAACAAAAAAGAAACCAGTATTTCAGTATTGTTTTCTCTCGGCACAACTAATGAAAGTGGGGCGCAGCCATGGTGTCTCGTGTGAATAGACAAAATCAGAATCAGCTTTTTCAGGGTGAAGCGTCATACTTCACTACGCATTTGACCTGTCTCCGTGCCATGTCGCAGTCACCGCCAACCTACAGTGAAGTGATGGAGAAAAGGGAACAGAAAGAGAAATGAATATTGCTATGGACATTGTGAGAAGGCAATAGGGGGGGGTGGGGGGTGGGGGTAGCGGGGGAGCTGTGGGGTATTGATGGAGGAAAGAAAGGAGAGCGCTGCATCAGTGGGGTAGAGATTGCTGTGGTATACAGTAGCACAAATCCTAAATTCTGTGCAGATCCGACAGTAGCTAGGAAACAGCTGACAGTAAAATGGGGGGATCAAAGGGATTAGTGTGCCCAGTTTGAGCCCAAACTGTAACCCTTCCACTTCTCCCCCTGCCAGCCTTTTTATACATTCACCCCTGCATTTTAGTGGTGTGCTCGGCCTCTCTAGTCTAATTGTTTAATTTGGAGCTTCTTTTTTTTTTGCACACTCTTTAGCTCTTATAAACTCTCACAGACAGGCGATATGTATAAAAAGGTCACATTTTCAATTTTACAAGAGAAGTAGGCTGAGTGAAGAAAAACACCCAATCTTACACATACGCAACACACAAAAGGGGACACAAAAATACAAAGGGCTACACACAAGTGATCCAGACAAAACAAAGACAATGTATCTGAGGGAAGATGATGCACACGTCAGACGCAATCAGTGCTGCCTTCTGTGATCTGAGTGAGATTTCCTGTCACTGGGGCTTGAAACACAGTCTGCTTAATTCTGCAGGGGACTGCCATGTCCCAAATGCTCCGGTCACTGTCTCCTCTTGTCTCAGAGCCAGAGAGACGTACCTAAACAAACGAGCCCGAGCGTCCCCTGTTGGGGACATGTACTGTACCGCACCAGGAAGACTTCTGACAATGTTGGCCCCTCTGTCTCCACGCTGGAGATGCAGCGAACATTTGAACACACTCTGGGCTGACACTGAGCGTCACCCAAGAGAGTGAAGCCAAATCCGATCTAAATCACATGCGACATACATATGATGCCTCAAAACTGATTTGAGATGCCTGACTTAAAGCATGAGCATTACGGCAGAAACAAAGGCAGGGTTGGCCCATGTCATGTGTGAACAGATTCTATATGATGGCTGCGGAGCTGCTTGTGTTGCCGTTGCAGAGGCCTCGGGCTAAATTTCTGTGCCATTGTCCTCAAAGCTTTCACAAATTGCTGGTCAAGCTATTTTCATTTGCAAGTGGAGGGCTTTCAAAGAGTAATTTCCTTGTTCTGTGAAAGGAAATGTTTGAGCACATATGGTGTTGTAGCAATGCTGGACATGTTCTCTGCCTGTGGGGACTACAGAAATGGGAGAGTCAGTGGGATTATATCAGTTTAATGAAGTTGCTCTGGCCGATGTTTAATTTCATGAAATTAAATTAAAAAGCTTTATTTCCATTTCTGTAATCACTCAAGGGGTCGCCGTCATTAGATTATAGAGAAGGAATTGTGAGAAGAAATTACTAATCAAAAATGTGTTCTTTGAGTGCATGTTTTGCTGAGCCGCTAGTGTCTTTCAAATGCTTCAAAAATGAATATTGTGACTCGGAGAGAAGAGAAAAGCTGAAACAGAAAAGTGAATTGTAGGAACAGAGTGGAATAAGTGAGTTGACTGTGTTTGTACGGCATGCAAAGATTGGAAGACAGAGCAGCTGTTAGACATGGACAATAGATGCAATCACCGTAGCAGAGCAGCTACCTTCCCACTTTTATCTTCCTCTGCGGAGCTCACTCCGATTTTATTGTTGAAGCTCCTGTTGTTGCTTTATATGTTAAAGGGAACCCAGCACTTTCCTTGCCCCCAACTGCATTAGTGAGGAATAGTGCAGAAGAGAAAAGGAGGCAAGGTGAGCGACAGAGAGAGCGTGTACCCCACCAGCGTTGTTACAAACACATACTGCAAAGCTGACATATGCAAACTCAAAGGGAGGCGGTGTTTAAAAGCTTTAATCACACCACTGCTCACAGCCCAATATGGCGTTGCACTCTGCATCATTGAAAGCTTGTTTTATTAATGTTGTCCAGAGTGAAGTACGGCGGGGTAGCGGGGCCGGGGAGGGATGCATTGTGCTCTTGATTTAAAGTGGGGTGGAGCAGAAACAATGGCCATGAAAAAAACATGGCATGGCTGTGAGAAGCAGCCCACTTCCATTACTTTAGAAGGCACTGTGCCCAATATGGTGAATGAGAAAGTGGCTGTACAGTATGGAGAGAAACAGTCACACATGATGGGTCTTAATGATTCTCTAAAAACTATATTTATACGTCAAAAATGTATGTCAGTCATAGAGAAAGACATGACTCTTGTGCTCGTGTTGACTGCGTGAAAGTAGTTCATCATGTGCTTTATGTGACACATACAAGCCAATCGAGACAAAGTATGCTGTCTTTGAGTGAGCTGCTGCAGTGAAATCTCGTGTGAATCTGATGCCTAATTGCTCTCATTAGCAGCCGACGTTCACACCAGTTATTCTGCACAATTAACCGTCTGCCACCAAGATGTTATGAGGCACAATACTGCGGTGGGTCAAGGGAAAAAAAAAGCGGTTGTAATTAATTCTCACTTAAATGAATGATTTCATATTTCAAAGGCTGGTACAATAGCATTTTTTTCTTTAGATTCCCCAAGGGGAGACCACTGATGAGTGTTTTTGTGTGTCATGTGGAAATGAGGAGGTGCGCACAGTTGATGGAAATCAGAAGCCATTGTTGTTTGACAGTAGGCACCTTTGCAGTGATTGCCTGTGTTATTAATTTGTGGGATGAGAGGAGGCAGGCTCCTCCAGCCTCTGATGGTTACGCGCAGCATTAAAGAACTGCTGCTATGAATGACACTCGGGGCTAATGAGTATGAATACATTTATAAAAATAGGCATGGGCTCCCCTCTCAGTGCAGATTGGGAGTGACAGTCACATTGGTTTGGCATGGTTGATGAGAGAGGGAACCGCTGCCCCTGGAGATGGAGGGATCAGACAAACAACCCACACACACACACACGAACACACAACTGCAATCACACACAAGCGAATGCTCCAGCATGATGACATTCAAAAAGACTCTAGTATTTAGGAATGACTATCTTGTCATCTTGTGATACTGGACACAAACAATATGATATATCAAAGCCTGCGTCTGATGTAAAAATGACCCTAGTATTAGTCATAACTAATTGCTCCATTTGTGAATAGATCATTTATTACGATGCGTGAAATATCGAGCAGGGAGGTGGCTTGAAAGAGGATTTCTCGTACTTTTGAAAATCCACAGGTGTCATGTTGTTAACTGGTGATTTATGCCGCACAAACAAAACATTTACATTGCCTGTCAACCAATTTATAGACTGCTTCCTGTGAAAACAAAATGCAGTAATTTGTCATTACGCACAATTAATTACTATCAGACTCACTTTGGGGACATGAAGATATGACAATTTATCTCTCTGCGTTCATAGTTTGGCATTTAAACAGTCGTTACCTTACATGGCGATTAATGACAAAACCAATGTTAATTGAAAGGCATTTGTTCATATTGTATCCAATTAACAAGCAGGGCCTTTTTTTGTTCCACAGTTGCTGTTTAAAATCACACGCAGGCTTGTTTCTCTAAAGATGTGTTTCATTTCTCTATTTATCGACATCAAATGAAAAGAACCCCACAGTCGTCCCACCCCGCGGACATCAGACACATTAAGTATCACTGAGTGTGTTCTTTCTTTAGCACAGACGAGAGTATTGGCAAACAAGAATATGCAAATGTGTTCATCTCTTTCCCTCGGTAGGCGACAATTTTAATTGATTAATTGAATATGTTTATTTGATTGGTTGCGGCTTAATAATCCAAGACGCTATTTGTCAAGATGTTCAATTTAGGTGCAACAGCGTGACTGTTTCCCTTCCATTTCCCCCCCTTAAGTTAATGTCCTTATTTTCCCAGAGTTTGAAGCACAAGCAGCACCAATCCCTCAAAGATTTGTGAAGGACTTTGATTGAGATAAGTGGAATACTCATTGACGCTGACAGACGTAACCTTGGTTAGTGTTCTCTGGCAGCCACTTTTTGGAGGATGGCAGACTGTAAGCGCCGGACATTGGGCATGACTGACACCATGGTGCTAACCTTGAGCCAGGTTCCTGTAGAGCAGCAGCTCGGTGTTTAAGGCCCAGAGAAAACTCCTTGAGCATCTGACTTAACTGGGTTAGACTGCAATGGATGCAAGCCATCAAACTGAACTAATTAACAGCTGAAACAACCTTGAAAGCTGCAGACAACAGTGTGTTAGCAGCATTTACCCCCCCCCCCACCATCCCACTCTCAAATTCCTACATTATTGTCTGGTATATTTGCAATGTGCTATGCTACTCAATTCATTTATGTTGCACTTGAAAAACTGTTACTTTATAATCTTTTCTCTCCAGCTGAAATTAGGTTACAAGTACCTACCCATCAAACGGTTCTGTTGGAAATTGGAGAGGCATGTAAGACAGATAAAAGCACTACATGTTACATCCCTGAAATATTTTTTTGTTTTGTGGTGTTGGAGAGAGAGAGAGAGGGAGAGAGAGAGAGAGAGAGAGAGAGAGAGAGAGAGAGAGAGAGAGAGAGAGAGAGAGAGAGAGAGAGAGAGAGAGAGAGAGAGAGAGATAAATGCTCATCACTTTCTAGGATGCTCATAAAGATTCTGCTTAATGGGATGACTCATTTATTTACTTGTTATTTCTATGTTGGCGTGTCTGTTCGTGGTGTTGCCCTAGAAATTGAATTTCTGTGCTTTTGACTTATGTTCGCATGAATCATAAACAGCAAAAAGGATTTACTCAAAGGGAGAGACTCATCAAATTCTGTCAGATTTGAACTCTCAAACCACTGAGCTGCAGGGATCCCGTTTGATTTCCTCCTGATTCAGCTAGGCTGCCATTTTCTTCTGAGGGTAGTTTGGCGTGAGTTGCTGCAGGGGGTCAGGGGCCAATTCAACGTTATTGAATAATAAATAAATAGAAATGTGTTCTGACTGTAGCTGATCCCTGTTGTTTCTTCTCTTCTCACTTCCCTGGGAAGACAGACAGCAGCTGGGGCCTTGTATTTGCTGTAATGGCCTGTATATATGCAGGGTTTCATATTTCAATCACCGCCACGGCAGCAGAAATTGGTGGTTTAAGATGAAGTTGAAATTGGAAAGTGGCTATCGTGTCTGCATGAGGAAACACATTTGAATCCCGGTGGAGAAGGTGCTTGGCAGCTGCATCTGGAGCGCAGACTGACAAGTCCTTAGGAGTGAAGTTAAAGTTAGAGCCACAAGTGCTCCACCGCCTTTCAAGCCTTAGCCAAATGATTTTCCAGCTGAGGTCGCATTAGGGACATGAGATTTGAGGAAGTATTTCATAATAGCCCTATAATCAATGATTCATCACTGGAAATATTAATGAGCCATAAATGATGTATTGGACTCTAGATCTACAATCACATCATTAAATGTCACAGGACTGCTCATTCATGGTAATAAGGTATTTGTAATAATTAATGTTTCGTGTTATTTGGCTATGAAGTATATGGAAAACAACATGCCAGAGCACATTCATTTGTTTTTTGTAGTTGAAATAGGACGTTGAAAATCAGTTTGAGAGTTCCACCTTTCATTTCTGGCTGTCACTTATTACTGTTACTCACACAGTCTCTCTGCTACATTAACTGAATATTCATTATGTGGCTAATAGTGGTGCCTTTGAAGAGGAATGATCATATTTAATTTTCTTGCCTGAAAAGGAACAAGTCAGTGAAGAGAGAGTAAAAGAGAGGAGTGTATGGGAAAGATAAAGGGGAGGGAGAGAGAGAATTAGATGAAGCGATGAATGGAGCAGCTGAGGGGCATGGAGTGTGTGGAGAGAGGTGGGGGGTGTCCAGATTACAATATGATTATATCAGTCTACCTGCCAGATAGCATTGATTGACCTGCACCTGTGTCCACAACTCCTCCATCTCTCAATGCCAGTACAGTGTATGAGGGTGCACTCCCCCCCCCCCACATGTGCCACTCTAGCTTGGAAGAAGAGAGTCTTTCATTCTGCCTTTCCCCCCCCTATACTCTTGGCGAGAAAGGGGATCAGATTATGATTATGAGAACTCAACCAGTGGCAACAGCGGTATTTCTTTGCTCCAGCAGCTGCAGTCCCTAGCTGCGTTTATCGCTTTATCGATTACCATCACAAGGCAGTAATTTGCCGGGACTCGCAGGGACATGATTAAAGTTCCGCAAGCAATGCATGGTGGCTCAAGTTGGTGCCGGGGTGTCATGTTGATGAACACACGCTGACACATATATACGCAGACTCTAACGCTCTGGTAAGCGGGGAGCGTTGAAGGGAGAGGGATGAGGGGTGCAGTGCTGTCATAGACATCAATGGCTTTAAATCTCCTGAGCTAACCTTTTAATGCTCTCAGATCCGTATGGCTGGCTGGATAATTGATTGTGTTTGGTCTAATGGGATTAAGAGGCAGTCGTGGCCTTGGGCTGGACACAGTGGCGGGGATGGCAGCAGGGGTAGGGGATTGGAAGTTGGAGAAGCAGAGGGAAGCATAAAGTGAATGGAATGTGGATTGAATCGGTGTGTGTCTGTGTGTGAGTGAGAGAGTAAAAGAAAGAGAGAGAATGACAGAAAGAGTGACAGAGAAAAGCAGCTGAATTGAAACAGAGTGAGAGGAAGAAGTGTAAAAGCATGGTAGATATATAGCTGCAGGTCTGCTTCTCAGTCCATCCCTAATTAGCTGTATGAGAAAACCAGGGAGCTGATGGTTTCCCCAAGTGAAAAGCTTGTTAGCGTAAGAGATGCTATCTGCCGGCTATTGGTTTTGGTTGTGTTTTGCTCCCTCGGTGAATTTTGGGTCTGCGGTGTGCAGCGAGATGAAAGCGGCGGGAAAATATGAGCCAAGGTGGTGGGGCCCTTCCCCCATCTTATCACCCGGGATAAAGCCTGTCCCATCCTAACTTATCAACAGCCTCTGTGCTTAAGCTTCATCACTTACACCAGAGCTTTTTTGAATCTACCAGTCTGCTAGCCCCCCCTTTCTTCTCTGAATTATATTTAACTTTCCTCCACACTTGGGATGAGATAAAAGCACAAGTTTGTGTGGGGGAGTCGTGAGGGATGAGTCTGCGGTTAGTACATTTTTTCTGGAGTTTTCACTGACTTGCTTGTCGCCCTGTATATCGCAGTCGTGTGTCTGGAATCCCCAGTCTCTTGCATGACCCTATCATAAGTGCTCACGCAGTGCAGAATTGTCATCATCAGTGTCAGTTTTTTAGTTTTTACATCTATCCCCTCTAGTACTACACACCAGCATCTCCCTCTCCATCTATGTTGTATACAGCGAGATAGTAAAAGGGTTAACAGGGTCTGTCGTTGCTGGATTGCTGGCTCTATTCATAAGTCCAGCCAGCCAGATCATGCCACAGATCCAGGTTTTGTCTCTAGTGAATAGAGAGGCTGCCGCAGCCCACCGGCCCTTTATACTGGGCCACGTTTTCACTTGGGCTCAGAATATGCCAGGTCAGGATAACTGTTGCCATTTGGTGGGCGGCGGAAGGCATTTTGCCAGTTTCCTGTGGAGTAGTGAAGATAAAATGTGTTATTGTGCATATGTGTCTGTGTGTTTATCGGCGACAGTGCTGTGCTGTGTGTTTGTGAATGAGAGAAAAATATATATGAGAGAGCACAGCCAAGAGAATGGATGATAAATCCTACATGTATGGAGTAGTAGGCTGTGTGTGTGTCTGCTTATGCTCTGGTGGGAATATAAGAGAGTACCACGCAGCACATGTGTGTTTGCGAGTTAGAGAAAATGTGTCACTCTGACCTGGCTGCCTGCCTATTCTTGTCAAGGAGACGACAGGTTAGGGGTTGCTATGGTTACCTGGAGTAGGGGTAGGGTTGGAATGAGTTTCTTTGGTGTGTGTGTGTGTGTGTGTGTGTGTGTGTGTGTGTGGTGGCCTTGCGATTTCACAGATATAACTTCTTCTTTTTTTTACGCCTCACATGTTCTAGTTTTGTTTAGGTGATTGGTGATATTGTAGTGCCATATGGGTGCAGCAGGTGTTACTAGTAGATGAGTGCCAGTTTGTGCACATAGTGGGTGTCAGAAAGAGCTATCAGTCAGCCCATATCTCGCTCCGTAGAGACTTCCCAGAGAGCCGTGTTGTCCCCACAAGGGCCAGATGCTGCCTTGGTTTGCTCTGCTGCCCCTCTTTCCTCTCTTCCCTCATTCCCAGGCCCACATCAAACATGCACAGCCCATTTCCCCCCACAGCTCTAAATCTCTTTAATTCCATCATCTGTTGCCCATTGAGGGCAGCAATTTAGTCTTTACGCAGCATTTTAGTGTGCCATTAAAAATTCTGTGAGGTTGGTGGCCAGGCCCTGTAGCGGAGAGGTGGCCAGTCTTCAATCTGTGTCTCTGTGTCTAACCTCTGCATTACTGTCCCCCGGGACACATCCAACCATAAAGATAGTGTTTGAACAGCTCGGCCTGGACACATAGAGAATTCATTACAAATTCCCTACACGTCAAGCTCATTCACTCCATCATAATGATTGTCTACATCATTCATATATTGTGATAACCACTGAGGCCACACTATGGTGTTAGGGGCTGCCTGAGTAGTTATCAAGTGGTTATTTTGTCGTTTCTTTCCTCTGTTGTCAACAGTCTTATACATGTAGAGGTTAGTCACCGTTCAATATCTGGGAACCGTATGAGCTCTGACCTCAACCAACATCTGGAGAGGGAGGTTATAAGTGCTGCTGCAGGGATTTTATAGACCCTAGTTTTATGTAATTTCCAGCAATTTCACCATTACTTTTACTGTGATTGGAAACTGGCTGTGCTGAGTTAATGACTTCCATATCTCCCAGATGGAGAGCAACACCCACACTCAAAACAATGACAGAACAATGACTTGCAAAATAATTCCGTCTCCGCAGAATTATACCAGTATGAATTGTTTACATCATTACGGCTACAGCACTCCAGACTAACCTGAAGCTGTTCGAGCCTAATAAGCAGCCAGTTCTGCCCGGGAGTGAGTCAGGGGTCTCCTGAGGTTGGGTTTCACTGGTTCACTCCTGCTAATGGGGGGTTTGTTGAACCAGTGTTGGCCCTCTGCCACTCTGGCCAGCTACTCTCCTCCTTTAAGGTGAGAGAGAAGATGCGCCGTATGTCCTTAGCAGACCTGACATTGACACTAAGAGTGATTGGCCTGTCTTAATCAGTGGAGTGTCTTGCAGCAGCAGGGAGTCACTATGCTTTGTGCAGACGTGACCTGTCCTACTGCCCTGCTACTAAGAATTCCTTCAGACTGCTATCAAGTTAGAGGAGGAAGATGTTTTTCTCACCAAGGTCTTTTCAATAAACTTTCAACACCAAGAAATAACTGAACAGACAAATCTAATAAAACAATCAAGAGAAAAAGTTCCTGTCTTAACGACTTGACAGAGCTAGAGTTTTTCTTCCCCAAGAGAATTCTCCTTTATTTGCTGATGTCAGTTTAGGGTCACGATGACCAAATGAAAGATACGTGTCAATTGTCCCTGAGAGGAGCAACACAACTCAACCACACTCAGCGAGTGAGTCATAGGCTTCACAGCAGCCGCGCAATCAAATATATACAATGAATCATGGATTTATCTACACAACTATGTAAATCATTCCCTCTTGGTTTACGTGTACATTTAAGCAACATTTTGTTATGCATGTTTATCACACTGCATATACCAGAATAGATGCGGAATGTTTTATAGCCCATAAAATGACTTTAAGACTTTATGTCTAACACAACAGACAAGATGTTTATTGTTGAGAGAAGAGAATCTCCATTTATCTGTTTGATGAGATTATTATCAGTAAATATTTCCTGTCTACCTATTTGCTCTAGTATCTCATTGGCAGCGGCCTGCACCCATCCAGGAGTGTTTTTCACCCGGTATCTCACAGACGAAGATAAACAGTGGTGTTGTTTGCTGGTGAGCCTATGTCAACACCAGTGATGTCACGGATACCCATTGTAACAAACAAAACCACGAAACAATGATACGGGATTAGCTGCCCGTCGATCAGGGACAGCCCAAGGGTAGCAGAGAGATACGGGCCTGCGCAGCGCTTTGGTTTAGCACATCTTGCTGACAGCTGCCTGTCCACATGTCAGCCAAAGCAACAAACCTAATCCAAGGCTGCGTGGCGCCTCCAACACACAGCAACAGTGACTGTAAGGAGAGCAACAACATGTGCTCCCCCCCCTCCCTCGCACCGTGGAAATGCTAGGTGCTGGATTATTCGTGGTGTGGCAGATCATCCTCAGCCCTCTCACCCACCCAGTCAGCCTTAGAGGTGGATTAGAGGCCTGGTAATCTGACTGTGTGGTGACACATGTCAACCATGGGATGTCTAGAGAGAGGAGTCGGGGTGAATTAGAAAAGGCTAGGTAATCCAGGCTATACGGCCTCAGGGTCTTTCACCTCATTCACACACTCACCCCCTGTCACACAGAAACACATACAGTACATGTACACTACACACACACACACACACACACACACACACACGCACGCATAAGTGTGTAAGCATTCCTGTACATGAGCCTGTGGCCTTCCTTGACATTACCTTCCTGACATTACCTCCTCAGCACAAACCCAACCTGGGATTCCTGTCACATTCTTCCATGGGCAAGACTCACATTTTCATTACGGTGGAGCCAGTGGCGCTGCACAACCTTTCTCTCCTCTCTTCCTCTCTTCTTCTCCTCTTCATCACGTGTCAATCATCACAATGCTGTCACTCTGGATCTGTCTCTGAACTAAGCTGTCTCTGAGCTAAGATCCAGACACACTTGAGAGACCGAGGCAGACTACTCACCCAGACGCTTCTCTCTTGAAGTTGTACCAGTATTTCACTCCTTTCTGCCTCTCGACACTTCCTTAAGTTTTTTTCCCAGATTTCTTATTCCTTTTTCTTTTTTTACTGATCTAATTTGCAATATTTCCACATATTAGATGAAGCCTGTACATGCGGAACAGAGTACACATGGCCAGGGAATTGAGAACTGCAAATAATTCCCTCATGTGGAAAGGCTGCAATTAACTGGGGATGTCAGCCTTTGTAAAATATAATTGAGTTCAGGACGAAATGAACGTCTCTAATCCGGCCGACAGAGCACTGTCAATCAGCGTTCCCCGCATCCCCAAAACCAACTGTCATGCTTGTTTATATCTGTCTCTCTACTGAATTTTTGGACACTAACACTCCGGCAGCTGCCTGTCTTTAATGCGTGGGTGACTGGGTGACTTTGTGCATCCCCGGTGGGAGCGGGATGCTGCACTAAAGGGAGAGACTGGACATCTGTTTTTTTTCCTGGTCGCGCTGGAGATAACATTGTGTGCTCAGCCATGGTGTCAAACACCTGTGTGACTGAAGAAACATTTTCTCCATTACTGAGCATAAATCGCCTCTTGTGACGCGCGGATTGATATCAACAAAGAATGTAGCTATTAGCATAGCACGGCTTCACCTCAATTCTAAGGGTCAAATAACAGCTGTCTCTCGACTGAGTAGGCCTCTTCCTCTCACGTAGATACTGTATGTGAATTACCTTTCCCATCATTGCTTCTTCAAGACATCCTCCTGGAAATGTAATCCATTTACAACGCTCAAATACCGCCTGTCATGGCAGAAAGACGAGTGTTGACCTTAAAGAGCCTAGATAAATGAGTCCACTGAGAGAGCAATCTTTTTTTTTGTCCTCTTTATTTCCTTTCCACCTGTCTCTCCCACTGCGGTAGCTGCTTCAGACTCTGATCTATGGCCTTTCTGTAATCAAGCCTCTTACTGAGAGGTAAAGGGCGTTTGAACACATCAGATACCTCGGTGTCACTCAAATCAGGACTCTGTGTCTTTGGCTTGTGTGTCTAACAGAGTTCAGTTTTTTTGTGTCTAATGATTGCCTTTCAAGGGCCTCCTCAGTGATCCCTTCAGACTCCCAACAGGCTCCCATGGAAATGGATTAATTACAGGGCTGCCTGACAAATGGCTGCACACATTTGCAGGGGCTTTGTAAACTCTCTTGACTAATCAGCTGGTCACTCAGCACGACCTCATCTCCAGCCTGACCCAGACACTGTAGCTGTGGCTGAAGGGCCTCTAGTCAGAGATTAATTGTATTGTACTCTCAATGCCGTTCACCGCTAACTGTTATATCAGTGCTGTCAACTAAAGCAGTGGTTCTTCACCCCAGACACCTGTGGACCCGAAGTGCTTGAGAAAAAAT